>NC_135698.1:5446959-5549459 GCF_964276395.1 Gasterosteus aculeatus
GAGCAGCTGGCCCGGTCTGTTTGTCAGACCAGAGGCGGATATTAGTTCTGCTGATGCCCATATTCCCCCCAAGGGAACCATCTGCTCCACTTGAATACATTAGAGGGATTTTCTGAAGGAATAAAATGCTTTGAACGCAACTATTTGCTCTCTCTGTATTTCCCGGCAGGACGACCAATCAAAAGCTGGCTGCAAATTTAGTGAAGTTAATTTTTTATTATTATAGTATGCCTATGAGTATATTCAAAATGAGTAGTTTAAAAGATTATGTTGAAAGGTGCGCATAAAAAGTATTTATCGATTTCGGTTTCAAATGTCACATAGATGAGAAGGCTGACACTGTTCAACTAGCTCTCACATTTTGGTTAAAGGCATGTTAGTGGTTCATGTGGCCTCGAAGGAAAATCCAAATGGAGGGGAAGTCTACCTATAATATTCATCACATCTACTAGCCCAACAGTTATTTTGTTTGTTGCTCTGTCCTTTTTTTTTACTTGTGGCTGTTGTATATTTATTTAATAATTTCTTATTAGAATCCAATAGACACTTTATGCACTGCTCATTTTTCTTCTTTCCTTCAGTGATAGCTGCTCATCACATTTGTAAAAATTTCAGTTTTTAAAAAGGTTTTTCTTGATTGTTTGGGGGATTTCAAAAGGAATGTAGATTCCACAGTAACACCTCTTCCAGAACAGCATCTTTAACTATATGGATTACATTGAGTTTTCTAAATCACGGCTACTTTTCAACACTGTTGTAGTAATTCATTTTTAATTCTCCGCACTACAGAAAGTGGATAGAAAGTCGAAATTATGAGATAGAACGCTGTCAAGACACAAACGATACCTCTCTGTAACCGTAGTGGACCGTAGATGACAACCAGTGCGGAAATGGATGTAGAGATGTAGAGATACCATGGTGACTGGCTCCGCCCCCTTACTCTCAAAGAGAACAACAGCGAGCGCGTAGAAAACACCTTCGAGCGCGAGCAGAGATTTGTCTCGCAGATGTTTGATTTACGCGCGCGCATTAACCTGATTGTGCTCTCGAATTTTGACAGTGATTTGCCTCCATAGAAGGTCCAGTGGTTCCTATGCTAAAGGAGCTAAGTAGGGAAGCATTGAAGCTTCTTACGTTAACATTTAGATAATTCAAACTGCACTTACACTACTTCCAGGTCCTTCCACACAGTTAGGAACCTTCCCTAAGCAAATTTGACAATTCGAATCCAGCCTTCAACTGGGACTAGGAAGTCTGATTGAGAGAGTTGTCAGAGTGAATGCAGAGTGTGCCAAGAGCATCCAAGAGAATTTGGATTTTTGAAACTGAGACTTCTACATAGGTGAACCTTACTTTGGTACATATCCAAGGTTGACTGAACATGGCAGTTTTGTTAAAATTGCCTGAATTCCTCAGGCTGAAGCACAGTTCAACCTCAGGGACATTTCAGCAGAGGACACTACTCTGTGGTTGTTTCTCTGACCAACTCAACTACAGCAAGAGTGGTATGTGTACTGGAAAATTCACCAACACGACAAATATGACATTACATTACATTACGTGTCATTTAGCTGACGCTTTTATCCAAAGCGACTTACATTACATTTTTAACCCATGGCTTTTTTACATTTTACCCGGGGAGCAATTACGGGTTAGGTGTCTTGCTCAGGGACAGCTGGGGCTCGAACCAATGTAATCGGGACGTCATCCTGGTTGGCAGAAGGTCTAAGACCGAACACCTGTCGTCATCATCAATCCATCGAAATGCCAGTTTGGGCTGCCACCAAATGATTTCCTTACCCATCATGTCACTAAGGGCGGGGTAATCCAGCTGCCATTGAAGGTGGAGGTGGTGCTTCAGATGCTACGTCCCCTAACCATCAATGCTCTGCAGGAGTTCCTGGGGATGGTGAATTTCTACCACCGTTTCATCGTTCAAGCTGCTCACCCTATTGCCCCCCTGGGTGGAGCCCTCAAGAACAAGCCCTCAAACATGTGGGAGAAATGTCCGAGACTTTCTCAGCCCATAAGGAGCCCCTTATGTAGGTGACCATGCTAACCCACCCAATACCTGAGGCCCCTGTTGCCTTGACTACCGATGCATCAGACTACGCTGTCAGTGCTGTTTTGGAACAGCTGTTCCATGAGGTTTGGGAAGCTTTGCCTAAATGAGCAGAAATCCAGCACCTTCCAAGACCAACTAATGATTATTTTGATAATCGAATAATCGGCCGATTATTTCTTTGATTAATTGATGAATCGGATAAAAAAACAGCATTAAAAAGCTTTAATTTATAAAACATAAAGAAAAATACAAATCAGAAAATTTAACAGGATTCGTTTTAACGTCAGAACTTTTTCCCTACACACTCACAGATGCACACACTCAAACTCTCACACTCACAAACACACAACCATGTTCACTTGAAGCTTATTCATAAAATTAAATGATTATTATTATTGTAGTGCAAGTTAAGTAAATGTATACACCACATCTAAGTACAGCTAAAAAAATAACCAAGTGCTGTGAGATTAATTTAAAATGGCATTCGTAAAGAGATGCATTATAGGCTTCTTAAGTTAGCCGCGCTGGTTTAATGAATCACCGTGTCTCCCTTTACAGGCATAACATCAACTATAACACAGAATATGCGCTAGCGCACTAGACCACCGTGTATGACAGCATTAAAAGTACCACACATCCAAATATATTTGTCAACAATAAACAAAACAGGACAACGCACGAAATACAAGACAACGGATTGAAAATGAATGGTCCAAAAAAGGTGAGTAAATAAAAATCTGTCTTAGTGTTGCTAACTGCTTTACTGCAGTTATAAGCGAGCTAACGCCATCTTGTTGCCTGCTGGAGGCTCCTTACGTTCCTCACGTCAAAGCGGGACAAAGTGGTGCTCCCGTCCCATGTTATGTTGACTTTGCATATTTTGCCATTGACACACTTAGTTAGTTTATTTAGTATGAAATGCTTGCACACCTTGGACGACAGACGTCTTTGCCTGCGTCATGTGACTCACAACAACTGCCGGTGCTGCTGGCTGCGGTTTCTTCTACGTCAGCTCTACGTTTGCTCTCCGCAACTCATTGAGTGACGTAATAATTGCGTGACACAACAAATCGATAATGAAATTCGTTGCCAACACTTTTAATAATCGATTGTTATCGATTCGTTGTTGCAGCCTTACTTATATACATAGTATAGAGGTAAGTAAGAAAAATTCAATTCAATTAATTTGATTTTGTACTGAAATCACAGTATCACTTTTTAATCATAATTTACCTTACCGTTGCGGTTTACAACGAAAGAATGCATATTTCCCAGGGGGGTTTTGAATACTTAACGCTAAGCGGATGTCTGTGTCTCTTCCAAAGCGTTCCCTTCATTTTCAGGGTCTGATTTCATGGGAGGAGGGGGGGACTCAGCCTCAGAGTGTAGCGCAATTCTCGCTCTACACATATCCTCCTGCTGCTCTAATCCACGTGGATCTGCTTCGATTCCATTGGCTCTGACAATTCCATAGAGACTGGACTTAGAAATCGGCCAAAGAATGGCTAAGATCAGAAAAATTGCATCTCATTTCTCACTGCAAGCTCCTGTGAGGCAGGAGGCGGGATTTGTTCTACTTTGCTCAAAGTAAAACCTTTACATATATAGTGCCCACACACTAGGCTATCATATATGACAGTTTAAGGCTTCTTCCTTTATGTTTTGTAGGGGTAAAGCCCCTACAAATGTAAGGGTAAAGGGCTTTGGAATTAGGGCTTTGGAATTTTTTTTCCCCAGTCGATTCTGAGAGCTTTTTATTTTTTGTTCTGTGTGCCATAAAATATATGGATAGATTTTCACATCAAAGCACGCTCACAAGTGTCCCCTTTTATCTTGACATAGATCAATTTCAAGATATACCTTTTGGTTTCATAAGTAAGCCAGTTGTACTGTGTAAATGCAATTTTGAGCAGAGGCCTAAACAAACCTAGTGTAGAAAAGGTTATTAAGGAATGAATGTCTTATACATTATTAGATTGGAGTTGGTGACCAGATGTATGTGGAGTTGAAGAACTTGCAGCTGCTGCAGAGGCTAAAGGAAGTAAAGGCATAGATGTGTCTGTTGGCTTGTATCATGTGTGGGATCTTATGGGATTCTCCGTCCACGGTCAATGGATGTAGAGCCGAGTGCAGCAGAAGAGAGCCCACATTTTTTATTTGGAATGTGCTCATTCAGTTTTCCCTGCTGAGCTCCACTGCTCACCGGGACTTAATGCCGGTGACCCCGGTGAAGGAGGGGGAGAAATGAAGCTTGTTTCAGAGCAATATTGGCTCATGGAGGATGAACGGAGAGGAGAGCAGTTCAAATGCCATTAGTCACAGGTCTTATCACAAGCCACAAGGCAAGCCAGTCACAAACCACATCTTCTCTAAAAGTAATTGTTCCTCTCGCACCTTCTTTGTGAAGTCCAAACACCATCACCATAGTTTATTTGAGAATAATCCAGGATTCAGAAAGACAAATAAGTGCTGTAATTTTTGGGGGGGAAATCTGCCAGACTTTGCATATCTCTTTCATGCAGTGATGTTGCTAGGTACGCATCCTGCGTCCCTGACGCATTAAAATCTGAAAGGACGCAGTAAATTCACTATCCATGCGTCTTAAGGATGGACCTCGTTTTTCTCATGGAAAACAATACATTTTAAACAATAACCTTTGTTTAAAATCACTGTAACTAGCAAAATGAAACCTGTCAGCGTACCTGACAAGCGCAGTTTCAACCCTTTGCACATTAATGCCAGAGGTGTCAAAAGTATTCACATTCATTACTCAAGTATAAGTACAGATACTAGGGTTTAAAAAGACTCCTGTAGACGTTGAAGTATCGACTCAAGCGTTTTACTTAAGTAAAAGTATAAAAGTACTGGTTTCAAAACTACTTAAAGTATAAAAGTAAAAGTAATGTAAGAAATTCCATTAAGGACAAACTCTTAATGCGTAACCTCGCTCACACAACACGTCAGTCCGTTACAATGTGATCAGAAGGTACCTGCAGATCACGTGACCTGCCGTTGGGATGGTGGAAACATGGCGACATTCAGAGACACAACAAAACAACAAATGTATCTGACTAACAGATGAAACCACAACCCATTTTCCAGTGACACGAGTCAGAGGACGGACACACACGTTGTTCGCATTGATTAGGTAGACTGCAGTGTCTCCCCCAGGTTTGGGGTCGTCGTGGCGCAGGGGTTAGAGAAGGTGTGCTGGGAAGCACAAGGTTGTTGGTTCGATTCCAGACTGCCCCAAGTTCCATGTCGAAGTGTCACTGAGCAAGACACCTAACCCCTAATTGCTCCCTGGGCAAAAATGTGAAAAAGCCATGGGTTTGAAGTGTAATGTAATTCGCTTTGGATAAAAGCGTCTGCTAAATGACCTGTAATGACCAAAACATTGGCCAAATAACCAGTATGTTCAGGCTTCATGAGCAAATACAGAATCCCTTTGTGTTCATTTCTCAAGCCACATTAAGACACACATCAGTTTATTTAATATGCTACGTGCAAGTTGCTGTGTTGTGCCAGACTCTCAATAAAACATTTAGGACAAACCCACGGTCATGAAGATACTCATTTAACGTTACATAGAATCTGCGTGAGGATGAGGAGGAGGAAGAGGAGGAGGCTCCATGTCGCTAAATACCAACTTTCCAAAGACCACTTTTCCCACCCGGTGTCGCTCCGATCTGCCGGCACATCGCGGAGAAAACCAACCGGGTGTCTGGATGCTAAATGTTTATACTTCTTATCCAAACACAATCAAATTCACTGTCCGCATAGCGCCATTTATCTAGATGGGTTTTTCGTCTTTGTGTTTTTGAACTGCGACAAGCCGGAAGTAACGAGGCTGTTTTTAAAATGTAAGGAAGTAGAAAGTACAGATATTTGAGTGAAAATGTAAGGAGTAGAAGTAAAAAGTCATCTGAAAAATAAATACTCCAGTAAAGTATAGATACCCAAAATTTCTACTTAAGTACAGTAACGAAGTATTTGTACTTCGTTACTTGACACCTCTGATTAATGCAGACATGATCCCCTTGAGTACGGTATCGTAACATGCTAGTTTAGCCGCTACAACAACAGCTAGCCAGTAACCGCAGATTTCATTTCAACAATAAAGATACAAACTTCTTAGTAGTAAAGAAATTCACGTTTTAACTGCTCTATGTTGTGTTCACTCAGGTTGATGATGTTTTAACGTCTAGTGGACGTGCTGTAATGAAATAAAAAAAACATATTCCGGTGGTGGCTGTGTGGCAGTGAAAGATACTTTGAATGCCGGTCACCATTTTGTTATGCTCAGACAGCGTCTGCGCATACATCCCGCTTCTCACGTGATCCCGCTTTTCCTTGAGTAAGCAGGAAAAGTAGAACGCAAAAATGCCACCTAAGGAAAAGATGAAACCTATCGCTGGCCAGAAGACTATTGCATCTGTATTTTCCCCTGCACCCCTCCCTGACTTTGATCAGCTTCAGATTTAAATTTTTTTTACTAATTAATCGCGCATTTTTAAATTCATTAATCTCGATTAATGCCGATTAATGAATGTTTTTGTTACAATGAATGTTTGTTTTTCTTCTAAAGACTAAATCTTAAAAGTAATCAGTAATCACTTTAGAAAGTGTGTATTTTACACACTGTTTAATTGTTAATGTTAAAACTGCACACATTTAATCATCTTGGAGGTAGAATTCCACCTGGTGGAAAATGTTGAGCTAGCGACTCCTGCTGTGCCCATGCACTTTGCTCTCAACTCTCCATCATTAACGGCTGTGTTTGAAGTTCCAACAATCTCCCCACATTTAGCCAGAACGTTTTTTAAACCACAGACTGTGTGCCGCGCTGGGTAACTTTAGATCTTGAAATGGAAGTAGCATAGCGGCTACCTTAGCCTAGCAGCTAGCTTAGCATAGCAGTGCTTTAACTGATCCGTTTGCTACTCACCCATCTTCTATTTGACACGTGAAGTAATTCCTCTGCACAGTTCTCTGCTGTATCTCGCACCACTTCACATACTTCCGGTGCCAGAAGTAAACGAACGAACGTTAACTAACTAACTTAAAAAAAATTGTTGCATTAATCTAGGCCACATTAATCGTATAGAATAATGCATTAAAGTTGACAGCCGTAATAATAACTGATTATTATTTATATAGATATATATAAAATCAAATAATAATCAGTATGATATAATACGTACTGTATATAAATCGGTCAACACGTCTGCTTGAATGGTGATGCTGATGCTCTTTAAGCATCAGCATCGGTTGTGCCCCGTGCAAGCTTGGGGCACAACCGATGCTTCCCCAGCCTGAGTCTATTTAAGGGTACTGATTGGCTAAATTAGCCGTCCCATATTTTTTTAATTTAATCAGCAATTGGCTTAAGTACTTCTTAAACCAGCTTTCTGTAGATTGCCCCTAGCGCAGCTAAAATGCACACCGGATGCGCTTATGACAGACAGAGACGTGAAGGAAAAGCATATATTTTGCGCAGATAATGTACTTTACAAATATTACTGGATACATTCTATACTTAAAAAAACCTAAATATTGATATTTTTTATTCTTTAATACTAACAGTTTGGGGGGCTCAAGCGGGGGCTCCATGTGGGGCAACGTTCCATTGCTCTCTATTGCCAGCCGGCACTGCAGTGGGGTATACTTTTTCAGAGCATTCTTAACCAGTAAGAACAGATTCACCTTCTGTGTCAGCAGGTCACAGCTATCATCACAGATATTCCAATGGGTCAATAGTAGAACCCTGTGGACAACTACTAAAAGGAGTCCTCCTGGTCATGAAATGCCCAGGTGAGCTTCAACCTCCATAGGCTCTGGAGCCTTCACCTGGATCCTGGTAATGACATTTATGCACGAGCAGCTTGCAGTCGACCTACAATAGATCAAACAATAGAGGACTGTTGACCAATCCCCTGGCCTAGCCTTTCTGTTCAAAGAAACCAGGCGGAGGCTCAGGGCTGAACATGTGCGTGTGTACGAGTGTGTGTGTGTGTGTGTGTGTGTGTGTGTGTGTGTGTGTGTGTGCGTGTGTGTGTGCGTGTGTGTGCGTGTGTGTGTGCGTGTGTGTGTTTGTGCGTGACTCCGTTGTATAAAACTTCTCCAAAAGGGCGCATAGAGACATAGCGCGTGCAGCGAACGTTTCAGTAGGCGTCTCTTTATTTTTTCCTTCAAGGGTTCTTTGCGAACGAAACACAAAAAGGTTTGAAACTTTTCCACATCGAAACCATGATGTTTCCCTGCTCTGTACCGCCTGCTCTGTACCCGAGCTCACTGCATCCCGCGGCGGCTCTCTCCTCGCCCGTGAACCGCTCATTCCACTCAGGCTTCCTGGTGGAAGACCTCCTCCGATTGAGCCAGCCGGTCAGCTGCATACACAGGACTTTGTCTTCAAGAGGCTCCGTTAACATGATCCCACTCAGCGTGGAACCGTGCGGCCCGTCCCTGGCATTAGAGGCCAGCGCAGAGCGCTCGGTGCGCCAGACCTCCAGCCAGCCGAGCCGCAGTAGCCCCGGATCTCCGCACACTGGCTGCCCGAACTCCACCGACCTCAAATTTGGCGTTAGTGCGATCCTGGCACCGTCTACACGGAGCAGTGAGTATCAGGCCAGATGACGATACACTTCTGACACAACATTTATTTTTTTAATTATTATTGGATTAATTATTATTATCATTGCGATTATTAGGCTACTTCTTATTACTTAATAGTATTAGTAGCAGTAATATTTAGTACTAGTAGTACTTTTGAAATCCCACAGTAGCCGATGCAATATCAGGACACCAGCTCGGCAACCTGCTT
Source organism: Gasterosteus aculeatus (assembly GCF_964276395.1). Taxonomy (NCBI): domain Eukaryota; kingdom Metazoa; phylum Chordata; class Actinopteri; order Perciformes; family Gasterosteidae; genus Gasterosteus; species Gasterosteus aculeatus. The sequence goes on from NC_135698.1 coordinate 5,455,848, forward strand.
TCCCTCTCTCACTGTTACTGACATTGATAAATTGATAATAACAATACATGTTATCAGGAAACATATATTATATGGAAATAGGCCAGTAAAATAGCATATGGCTAATAAATTAACTGCTGAGGTGCATCCAAAACAATTAAAACTATCATCACTTGCCTTGACCCTTTTATCGAAATATTGGATATTTTACATATTTTTCATTGTGCTATTTTTGTGCCTGTGGTATCTCCTGTTTATGTTAGGAAATATTATCCCAGTCAATGTGTTCTTGTCCTGTTTGCTCCTCAGTCCAGAGTGTTCAGACCAAGTCCTTCCCTCTTCCTTTCTTTGAAGGGGGCTTCCATCCTTTCATCAGAGCTTCCTGTTTCACAGGTTGGTGCAATGAGTCAATTTGTTAATCTCTTTGAGATTAACAACTTTTACAAGAGATATCTGTAACTACTCAATAAACTGCAATTAAAAGTGTTTCAATAATTCTTTAAAACTCTGACTGTACAGCTTAAAATCTCCAAAGGAATATTTACTTGTCAAACATCCCTTAGTCCCATACGTTGATCCCTTCTTCATTGTGGTTTCACTTCAGGCTGAAAATATGGACTTCATTTTCACTGGCATTCCACATCTTTTCCCAACATAAAACAACAAAAATCTGCATCTTTCTGCCGCTATATGTGGGGTGGTAGTACAGATGTGTTTCAGTCTTCCTCCAGTGGTCTGTAACTATGCATCCAACGGCACTGAACATTTCATCCTGATATGAATGAACTATGTCATGGATTCATTCATTTATTTCAAGTGATTTTTACTGTGCTGTGATTCAATGAACAGTTATATGAGACTGGATACACCTGCTCACACAGATCACACTTCAGTGGCAGGAACACAACAGAAAGATCTTACTGAATGATTTGACTGTTGAGGAGGGTAGCAGCTGCAAATCTTACCAGCTGTTATGGATGCTGACGATGATGATGATGATGCTGCTGCTGCTGATGTGCTCTCGGCAGGTGTTTCAGCCTTTTACAATGGGAATTCCCCGGACAGTTCAGAATCAGCTCAACCAATTGAAGGTCTATTAGGCACTGCACTGACTGCTGATGTTAGCGCCAGTTGTCACAATCTACAAATTAGTTCAGTTAGTCACGCTCTCAGCAAACCAGCACCGTTTGTCACGGTCTAAATGTGAGGCAGGTCTTTTCCCAGCTCAGGAACCTCTTCACGCGCCTTAGTTTATCCACTAAGCCCCTCTGCAACCCCACAAAGATCCCTAACCATGACCAATAGGAGCCAAAACCACACACACAGACACGTACTCATTAATTTTTAACATTGTACTGATTAATTGATCACTTATCAATACGTAAAGGGAAATGGTTTGATAGCAGCACAGGGAAGATCCCTAAGCGGTGTCAATCTATTGGCTCTTCTTTAAGGCCTATACTGGACTGTCTTTAATGGGCCTGTTTTTAATGGAACATTCATTATTTTTAAATCAAAATATGTCATCAACATGAATTATGTAGTTTCGAAGAGGTTCTTTTTGGTGGTGGGGTTCAACTGGCGGCCAGCGTTTCTGAGATAGATGAAAAGGTGACGCGATCTTTGCAATAAAATATGTGACATGTCTGAGTCATGGCCAATCAGCGTTAAGATCTCTACAGTGTCTTCATTTCCCTTCTTTTCGTCCACTCGTTGGTTCACGTCAAAAGTTACCGCAGACACTGGATTATTATAACCGTACGTGTTTCGGCGCAATCTAGGATCAGTTTAGACTTGTGTGGCAGCAATGTGAAGTTTGTTTAGGAAAATCACTGAATCATTCTACACTGTTTTGGGCTGGCTTTAATGGGCCTGTAATATACTCTCCTGTCTTTAATGGGCCCGTAGTGTCGACGGCCCTCAGTTCATTACAACACAATCCCTTTTCTCTGCATTTGCAGCCTATACAATCCTCCTTCATGCCTCATTAAAGGCAGTATGGGCTGCGCTTTGGAGAGACTGTCCCATTACCATAGGCTCTGTTTCCACTGTTGGACACGTTGGGGCTTTTTAGCGCCACATTTCGGGCAGAACAAATATATTATGGCCAAATATTTCAAAGAATGATAAGAATGAACCTGGAAACAGTCTCGTCAAGATGCTAAGAAACCTGCTCCACGAGAAGACCAAAATATAATGACACTGATTATGCAAATAATTGATAATTAATCAAATTAAAAGTATTTTTAAAATTAAACTATGTTACCTTTAGCAGTGGATACAGAAACAACTACAGATAAATGGATACAATTTATTCTAAGACATACAATGTATTCTAATGTATGCAGTTAGGATCACCTTAAATCGTAAATGTAATGTTAATAACCCAGGCCCATGACTTATAAACCTAATCAAATATATAATTTCTTCTTTCTTCATGTCAGCCGTTGTTCTGTCATGAAGAAATGGGGTATGTTTTGTAGGACATATCCCATTTCTCCCAAAGGTTGGCTGCAGTGGCACCAAGGGTTTTACTGAAATTCATTCATTTTTATTTCGCCACTAGCCAGTTGCAGAATGGACAATGAAAACTATAATGCAATGTTTACAAACAAGGACGGCGTATGAATCTTTTTTGTCCCTCCAGCTTTGTCCTCTGTGGTTCCTGTCCCGGGAACTTTTTCATGGCCCTTAGCCCCCAGAGGAAAGCCCAAGAGGGGCATGCTGAGGCGGGCTGTGTTCTCAGACCTCCAGAGGAAGGCCCTGGAGAGAACTTTCCAGAGGCAGAAATACATCAGCAAACCAGACAGGAAGAAACTGGCCAGTAAACTAGGACTTAAAGATTCCCAGGTACAGTGCAGTTTGGTCATGTCTCTTCGATTGTTGAATATCCCTTTAGTTTACGAGAAAAGTTGTTCATGTCCCTTTGCTCTCATATTCGGTATTAAAAACTTGGTGAGCTGTGAACGAGGTCAGTGACATTCACACCGTGTTATTTTTTCTGCGTAGGTGAAGATCTGGTTTCAGAACCGCAGGATGAAATGGAGGAATTCCAAAGAGAGGGAGCTGCTTTCGACAGGTGGCTGTCGACAGCAGACCCTCCCCACCAAAACCAATCCCCACCCGGACCTCACTGATGTAGGCGGCACCCACTGCCAAAGGCGAGAGAGCCATGAGTCACGTCTTCACCAGCACCTGACATCTCTATCTGGCAAACTGTCGGAACTCTCGGGGTCAGACAGTGAAGAGATCACTGTGTCATAGGACTGGTCAGACTCCTTTTTTCTTTTTCAAACAGCAGCTTCCTCTGAAAATATCCCGTCAGCTGCAAAGAATAACTCAACAAGAACTAGTGAATGGAGGCAAATACCACAAGTGCTTGAAGCGGCTCTGTACATAGTTTTCTATTCTGCCTTTTACCCTCTGATCCATATGCCTGTACAGTGATGTTTATACGACTCGCTGTAGTCCAGTGTATCAATATACAGTAAACAAAGGATATTATTTTAGAGATATTTTAGGTAGTTGTAGCTTGAAATGTCTTAAACTCTTCATATGTTTATTCTTTATACTTTCTCAAATACATCTTGGCAATGATCATATTGTGTTGATATTTAGTGTCATGCTCCATGAACTCAGTGTCTTATTTGGATTAAACATTATAGACTGGTAATTTAATTCTGGATTACAGCCTCGTCGCTGTGTGGAGAGTTGATGCTTTGGTTACCTGAGCAACCGCAGATTGCCTTTAAAAAAAACTTGAATTTACTGCACGTTAAGGTTTAACAGTATATTATTCCAAGTGGAAGCATAATTCGACAGCTCAACAGATCATTAAATCTTGTTTTTGACGTTAAATTGTGGATGATTTTATAAAGGCAACACTATGAAAGTAAACCACTGTAATGATTTCAGATTATAATGTGTTTGTTCTGGTGTGACCTGACAGAAGGTGTAACAATATTTCAATTCATGCACCGGGACACGCCTAGAACCTGCCAGGGAACATGAGCTTAGCAAGTCACCACTGAATACAGGTTTGTGTCTTTGTTCTTCCACAGCTGGGGGCTATTGCACTAAAGTAGAATAAAGAAAGCCAGGATAACTGAAAAAGCCCAGCTTGACTTAGTGTGATCCGCTCAGCGCGGCTAAATCGGTTGCACGAGCCAGTATGAGAAGGTGAAGCTGTGTCAATCTAGGTGTACGCAGTTGGCACGTCCGCGGCTTTCTTAAATAGACCACAGTATTGATCACAGATATACTGATGCAGAAATAGAAAAGCGGGGCATATTTTTCACCTAATTTATGATTTCAACTAATCATGGAAATGTATGAGGAGGTGAAAGCATATAATATGCCAAAAAGGAAATACGGCAGCTGTAATTAAACAGAGAGAGAAAAAGCCTGGCAGGCAATTACAGACCGACTGAATGCGCAAGGATTTACAAATATCTACTTACTAGGAAAGTTGTATGGTTGTTGTTGTAGTTGGTTTTATTGCTGTATCTGTGTTTATGTGCTAATTGTGCTGTTTTTACTGTCTTTGAGTAGCCTACCATGTAATGCACTATATAAATAAAATGTCTTATTTAGCATACTTTGCCTTAAATGTTAGAGGGAATTAATGTTCCTCTGGAGAATATGGTGGTGGTGTCTAATTCTAAATATCTTTAATTAATTTTCATACAGAATAAAAATGACCTGTTGCTTTTTAAAATAAAATAAAATATAAAAACATTTTGCACATTAGTAAGTGCCTTAACAGTTTGCAAATGGTACGTAGAAATGACTTACAAGATGGCTGCTCACATATTCTGACTGTGGGTGAGTGGGGAGCACGGTCGTCCTCCAATCAGAGGGTTGTGGTTTCGATCCCAGGCTCTGCTGACCTGCATGTCGATGTGTCCTTGGGCAAGACACTTAACCCAACATTGCTCCTGTAGCTGCGACTACAGTGTATGAATGTTAGTTACTGATGGGCAGGTGTCACTGTCTATGGTTCTCCTGTCATCAGTGTGTGAATGTCATGTCGTGTTAAAGTGCTTTGAGTGGTCAGAAGACTAGAAAAGCGCTATACAAGTACAGTCCATTTATGATTTAGCAGTTAAGAAGAAGTCTCATTTGGCTGGCATTGAGAAGGGGCACCAGCTCCAGACATTGTTTTGCCTTGTAGTGGCGACACAGTTACTCCCCTGCCACCAGACGAAGATCCAGTGATTATTATTCATTAAAAACACATGGCTTGGCACATCCGGTCATTACAAATTCTATTCAATATGGCAGGGGGTAGGAGCTTCTGCAGTATGGGAAGGGGCTTCTGCTGCTGATGAGACTGTCACTGTAAATTGTATGGAAATTCCTACTAAGCCCATAATGGATAAGAAGTCAGTTCAGTTTATTCTTTGTTCCAGAAGGGCAATTTGTATGCAGCAGGAAGACATCAAATGAAAATATACAACTTGAATATAGTTGACTCAACTATATTTATATACTTTTTTTCAATCTTTTTCTCTGGCGTCAATGGTTTTACATCCAATCTTAAATACAGTGAAAAGAAAGGGTTGATTCTTAATCTCTTTTTGAGAGGACTCGTTGCTTTCGAGTCATCACTAGCAGACTCACACATGGATGTGAAGGGGACAAACCAGGAGACACCTTTGAAGAAGCCAAAAACATTCAAACTCACCCAAGAGACACACCACGGGAGTTTTCAAAGGACTAAAACTGGAGAATTTTCCTGCAGTCGCTTTGATAAGTCGCATTAGACTTGGCCTGATAATTTTCTGTTACGCAAAATATTTTACTATTCACATTGTATTTCACGTCGTAATTGTATTACTTATCACTTAGTTTAGTTATTAAATACTTAGATTTTTAAATTCGAGCCAGTTGACTTTTGATTCATCGTTTCCGGCCGGCACCACAAAGAAGTGTGATTCTCCTCGAGGGCCTTCGAACACCCCAACACAACCTCTATAGTTTGAAAGTTACGGCATTAAAGTGATTTTTCGCTAATAACTTCGGGCGGATGCGGGCAGACGAGCTGCAGTTAACAGCGCAGCGCCCCCGGTAATGTCAGCTGGTCGTTGTGCATTTGTTATAAATGTGTGTTGGTTCTCCTAGAGTAACAGTCCATGTTCAGGAGATTTGCTGTGTCTCCCAGCAACTGCACGCGTCGATGTGTAATGAGATAGGGCAGGGTCACAGCTCCCGTTCTCCAGCCTGGATATTGGTGCCAGGTGCATGAGGCAGATGTGAGCCAGGAGTGGCCACAATGATTAACATGTAGAAACAAAAAACAAAACGAAAAAAAGAATAGCAGCCACCAATTAGCAGGGTCGTCAAACCAGAACACCGTAACAGCTGCCAACTCAAAGCTTGATTGTTGAAAAAAAAAAAAAAACTTTATTGGCATATTATACTATGGATTATACAAGGTGAGCAACAATGTACCAACATAAAAAAAAACTAAAAAAAAAAACTTATGAGTTTCTTTGCTTCCTTCCTTAAGATAACTGACAAGGCCATTTTCAGCAGAAAACTTATTAAACAACTGGTTTGTTAATGGAAAGGTTATTTATTACATGATAAATTAAAAACAATCACTGACTTCATGCCGTACTGTTCAGGCGTATACACGTGTTCGATAAATGAAGGGAAATTAGTGCAGGACAGTATTTACAGCTCTGCTTGGCCACACATTCTCAGTCATTTAGCTGTAAAGCAACAATGCTCTCCAGAACACCAGCAGCACTACTTGACCCAGAACTGCCAAGTCAGCTCACTACAGTTTGCCTGAGTGAACCATCTGATAACATTTGGCCCTTTTAAATCAGAAGCGTTTTGTAAAGCACAAACTTTAAAATAGTGAGTACTTGAGGGCTCAAACTGGACAAACTCCCAAACTAACCCCACGCTTAAAGCACACTGCACCTGCATGCATATAGCTGTGGCATCCAGCCCGTTCAATGGCATCAGACAGCTTCATGTCACTGTGGAAACTCATCTCAACTTATTTTGTGGCAGGACAAATACCTGCAATTGATAGAAGCCAGTTTTTTGACAAAAGCCTCAAGATTTCAAGAAATCCAACAGTACTGAGAATTGTGGAATTGAGAGAAGTGATGCTAAGACAGCATTCAGCCACAAGCGGGCAGTAACATGCTGTATTTTCAGAGACAAGTGGGGATGGTCACAAGCATCTCTCCTCCCAAATCCAGCAGCTGTGACATTGAACATCAATGGTCAATCAGGAAGAAACACTTATTTAGATTGGTTTTGTCCTGGAACCACATGACAGCTTTGTACATATTCAAAATGTTGTAACCATTTAACTCATACACATAATATGCATACTGAAACAGAGAGAAGGGATACTTTACCGTTTGATAATCAGAGTAAAAAGTGTACATGGGAGAGTGAAGGGTGGGAGGCACCCTGAAAGAGAAAGCTGGGACGGGACAGAAGGACGTTCTAACACTGTACAGCAGACTATGTGATCCTGTACACAACATCAAAGCTCATTGAGAGACAGAAGTTCCAATAGTACATAACTTTTCGATAGTTTATCGGTGTGTGCAGGGGCTAAAAATATCACTATGAACTTACTCACCTACATCACACATATCAGATAAGGGTGCGTTTGATGTCCAATAACTTACAGGCACAGTGGGTGGAGTGGGTTCAAGTTCAAACTTGAGGGTGTGTTTTGTTGAACCACTTCCTATTTCAATCCACCAGAACATGAATATTTCTAGCAGCAGCTGGGAGATGGGATGAGGGGGGTGTCATGGGGTTTCTTACTGCCGGTTGCTTTTTATCCTCTCCAAACGTTTCTTCAGGTCGTCGAGGTTGGCTGCCGGGGAGGCAGAGCGGGTGTGTGCGTGTGTCGGGGAATGGGAGTGTGTGTTGTGTTCCTGCTGGTACAGCTCTCTGGACTCCTTGAGCTGAGACAGCTTACTGTGGAGCATGTCGGTGGACGAGGCCACAGGCGGCTTGGACGACAGCAGGGAGGATATGGGAGGTCTCTGCTGAGGCTCGTCCTCGCTGCCACCGACGCCCTGCTGCAGGAGAGAGAGAGCATACACACACACGGGTCAGCTCCTCTCGAGCACAAATGCAGAACCATCACCTGGTCCACCGGTGTGGAAAAAAAACATCCAACAAAAAACAAACAAACATCCAACTACTTTTTAGTGTGCATATATAGATTAAAAAAAATCTGTTTGACAAGTGGAGTAAATGAAAAAAGCTTTCTCCACCTTGTTTTAACTGTCATACAGGTAGGGGACACACACGTGTGTGTGTGTGTGTGTGTGTGTGTGTGCGTGTTCCCAGAGTGTCTTCATCGAGATGTGTGGTGGGTATGCTGACCTTTGAGTTGTTCTCTAGACCTTGCCTCTGTCTAAGGATCTTGAGTCTCTCGTAGTAAACGGCTGGTTTCAGCTCTTCATTGCTGCTGCTTAGACTAAAGTCCACGCCATGCTGAGGGATCACTGAGGAGAGGCACTCACGTTACTATACAGGGCAGGCTTCCATCTGACAAAAGAGCCGAACGCAGCTAACAATTTTACCTGCTGATGTCTGGATGCGAGCCTTGCCCTCCCTCTCAGACTCAATTAAGCGAAGCCCTCGCTCTACGTAGCTCTGGAAGAACTGGGATGTGTTTTTGAGGAAAGGCTCCAGATCTGCGTCGGAATACTTCTGTTTGTACTCGTACAACTCAGTCAAACCCTGGAGAGAAGATCAGAGACATTCAATGTTTTCTCAGCACGTTTTCCATAATAATCCTTCGGTTTTAACAAGTCAGCTGCTGTAGAAACATTCCCTTGAACACCTGGAATGATTTGACGAAAGGCTAACCTCTTTTGTGTTCTCTTTGGAGCCGATCTTCTTGAAGATTTCCGTCAGAATGTCACTGACCTTGGCCTTTGACATCCAATCCTCCTGGGAACAAAACACAAAAGAGTTTGCGTAAATATTTGACCAAAACCACGGATCCCAAGTGTGTGTTGTGTATTTGGTATGTCTAGTTCACAACTAGGGGAGGTTCCCACAATTCTTTTTGGAGAGCAGAAATCAAATTACACTCAATTGTTCAATTGATCAACATTTTTTGATGAATATAAAAGATGAAGGAGGAGGGCCATAAATACGGTGTATATGTTAGGTAGTGCTGGTCATATCGTACCCATGTTCAGCTGCTCAAGCTCAGCTGCTCTGAAAGCTCTGCTTGTATTTAGCCTATCTTTGAATTTAAGCTAGACAGTGGCGTTCAGGGGCAGCGGTAAGTAACTGAAAGCCCAGGATCACAGAATTGTTACAACCCATCAAAACGTTGAGGGATGAGTTTGAATATTTGATGAAGGCTTTGCAATGCATCTGAGAATCTATTATTTCAACCAGCCCTACTCACCGTACACAGACCAGTCTTCTCGTTACCACGGTCACTCTTGAGTCCAGAGAGATTTCCATTGTGTTTGACAGACCGCCTCAGATGGGCCTCCAACTCAGACTCATTACGGTTCTCGATCATTGATAGGTGGTCCAGGATCTGTTGATACATTGATACAAAAGTAGAAAACTCAACAAGTCTAAAAAAAGAAGAATAACCTCAGAAATACAGTGCAATAGTGTTACCTCAGCCCCTCTGAGCTTGCAAAGTGTGTGTAACAGAGTCTTGAGGGTTCTGTGTGGGACATCACTCTTGAGCTGCTTGAGTTTCTCTTTGGGGAAAATCTTCATGAAGGTGTGGACATCCAGTAATATCCGATCCAGGTTGATGCTGTCAATTGTCTCTGGCAGAAAGCGGATCATCCTCCATAGACACTGAAGACACAGCAAAGTGTCAGTGAACAGACAAAAGGCTCAGTGTGAGGACGTGGAGACACTACTTACCTTAATCACCAGCTCACAAAACAATGGGGGGGCTGCTGTGGCTAAACTGTCCTGAAGCAAAACCAGCAGAGCACTGTAGAGACAGGAGGCAAGAGTTAAAAACCATGTGGATTTTTATTTTGTTTTTACACACCATGTCCCCCTGGGAATCAATTCTAATATTGTCCAACAAACATAACAATCTCTTACTTTAAAAGGTTTCATTAATTCTGTACCGTACGCAATTATATGGAGAGGCCAATTATATGGATGTAGGCTGGTCAACGGCAGGAGAATGTCATTTGCCCCGGTTTAAATTAGACCATGAATCACACAGTTAGCAAATTCGATTTTTCGATTTCTCTCGATTCTCTCTAGAACGATTCGGTCTCGATTCAGAAAAGTTAATAATCGGAATAATTATTTTTTTTAAAAACCCTGAGATATTTGTCTCGCGCGAGATTTTTGCTCGCTTGCGAAACGTAAACTTAGTCTCTGCTCGCGCTCGAAGGTGTTTTCTACGCGCTCGCTGTTTTTCTTTTTGACAGTAAGGGGGCGGAGCCAGTCACCATGGTATCTACATCTGATTGGTTACAAACCCCGTCTTTGGATTGCTGGAGTGATGCATTCACACAACTATAGAAGCCCATTTCCGCACTACAGAAAGGGGAAAGAAAGTCAAAATTATGAGATAAAACGTTGTCAAAAAACAAACGCCCCCCTTCGGTAATCGTAGTGGACCGTAAATGACAACCAGTTATAACCATCATTTACAATGATTACCGGCACATTAAGAGCAATGTGTCCAGCTCGCAGATCGGTCAGTCAGTCTGAATATCTTGCCAACTTTACCGAACTATGAAGGAGCCTGCGCATATCTTACCTCATTATTTTGATTTTCCAAAAAGTCAATCCGTATTGTTGGCAAGATATTCACAGATTTGGACTTTTTTCCGGTATTTTACAAATACGGACCGGTCTGAGACTAAGAGCAGCTTTTTCTTCATTTAAAAGAAAAATGAATCTGTTTGATATTTTTTTTTTTTTTTTACATAGGCTACTTCCATATTGTGTTGAAATGCAAGCTGCATTGGTTTTTGCATTGTTAATAGAAAATCATATTTGTGACAGATTTTTTTTTCTCTTATAAAAAATTTGAGAAGGTAATTCATCTGTTGATTTTCTTTTATTATCAAATAAAGTAGGAAGTGATTAGCAACCTCTGTGTAGCAAACTCAGATTTGAGAAAATTTAGAAAATCGAGATGCATCGATAATCGCTTTATCAGTTTAGAATCGATAATCGGTTTAGAATCGAAGACCTCTGAATCGGAATCGAATTGTGAGGTGCCAAGAGATTCCCACCCCTAACAATTTATAGTTGTTAAATACTTTGTTTTTACTCCTGGCCTAATTTGCTAGCAAGCCAATATGTGTTGCACGCAGATTCTTCGATCTTGTGTTTATTTTCCAGGGTTCATACAAATTTTGACCAATGGATTTCCATGACGAAATATTTTGTGAAATCTCAGTGTATACATGAAAGTGAGAAAATGTAGTATTTAAACTAACAATGAGAAGGCATACAGTATTAGGCCCCAAGAAAGGCAATGCCATAATACAATTATCCACTATGGATGAGTATCGTTTGGGTTTTTCCTGATACCAGTGCTAAATCAAGACTTTTAAAACATACCGGTGCCTGAACCAATACTTTTTTTTCACTTTTTTTTTTTACTTCAAATTATGGACAATATATGAAACAGTTTACAGTATACGTACAGTCTCGAAGAGACGGAAAATGCATTACTTCATTGGGATTTTTTCATTTGGGAATAATCAATCATTTAATCTATGCTTATTGTGCAGGAACTAAAGATATGTAACATATTGAAAGCATTTATGTTGGATTGGCGCCCTTCGTGTGTCCCGATGCATTGACGTCATGAATGCAACAGGTGCAACACAGATGAGCTGCATGAGGCACGAGAGCATACCGTTTATCTACCGTGTGAAAAAAAATATTAAATTGTATAGTAAGATAAGCTTTGCTGCGTAAAATATAGACAAAACTACAATAATCACGCGTAAATCATAGTTTATGCTTCTGCGTTTTCAGAGAGATGCAAGGACACGCAGACGCAGAGCCCCTTGCGTGTCTTTTTACACCTTCTTGCGTGCATCGACCCATTTTTCTAGACTAGCGTCAAAAGCTACGCAGCCTCCTGCAGCCCACAATACTGTGATTGGTCTGCTAACTACATCCTTTACGGAGTCTCACATTTCTGGTATCATAACACAATACTGCCATTATTAAAACGGAGATTTTTTACGAGAGAATGAATCATATTGAAGAACTTTTGTCGGAAGAAATGCGTAAATATGACTGCTTCTACAACCCGTCATTGGCGGACTACAAGGACGCGCGAATTACTTTGCAACACGCGCAAGCCTTTTTGAACCATGAATTGAAACAAGTGCGTAGACACGACTGCGCGTAAAGACGCAGAAGCATGCGCCAGCCTTAAAAAGTCATGTGTCTGCAGCTTAATACGGCTCAATGACAAACACCGAAGGATCGCCGCTACGCCATCGATTTACAATTTGGAGCTGCCACCAGCAGACGGGCAAAGCTCGTGGGAAAATGTCGGTGTTGCGTACGGAGCCGGTAGCCGAAGTGAGAGACGTGCTGCTCGACGTGTAGCTTCGCTAGCAGTCCCCTCTGATGGGGTTCCTGTAGTAGCTTCGCTAGCAGCGGCGGCGCACTGATGTCTGCTTCCTTTAGCACGGCCCGTAAGACCACTCTCCCATGTTGGAAACATCTAATGTTATGCCTCCATATTACTTTCCGCTCGTCACGGGTCTTTGTTTGTCGTAATGCATGGCATGCACTTTTCTATATGTAGCCAACCACGGTTAAATCTATAATTCCCTGGCACAGTGGATGATTCCCGAGCTACTGCTTTTACGGCCACCGAACTTTTCAGTTAAGGTGTGTTCACACAAACGCGGAGACAATTATTTGGCACTTTTTGAGTGTATGAGAGCGTCCTGCTTGCATTTTGAGCATCTCAAACCATATTAACTATTTCAAGATTTTTTTCCCCCCATGACTTTTCCAAGCCTGGAAATGACCATTTTAAAATTCCATGACTTCCATGATTTCCATCTGTGAGCCGTCTAAGCATCAGATATGTCTCTCTTGGGTGTGTAGCTAGTCACTACAGATTTGACAGTTTTTATAGCAAAACCATCTTTTGAATTGACAAATTCATTCAAATTCATGACACAATTCCAAATTAGGAACGACAGGTCCAATCATTGATTAACGTACATATAAAATCAGTATCCCAGAAGCGGTGGGAATTCACAGCTCTATCAAAACACAGGGGATTTAAAGATATTTGGTTCCAGTTTGGTTCCAACCAATCCGCTCTTCCTTCACAGTCCCAAAATACCAAGAGTTGTATATGGCACTTATCAAATGAACACAAGCAGGGTACAGGAATATGTGCACACTAACCTAATCATGTTGGTCTGGTCAGACTTTACAAGAACTCTGGTCACCAGCAGGTTGAGTGTTCTGATAATCTGCTGTCCGTCTTCTATATCCTCCATTCTGCCATCTAGCATGAGTGTGATCACACCATGCATCAGGTCCTTCAACACACCCAAAGAGGCCTCTCGGGCCAGGGACTCCATAGAGAACAACTGATAGAAAGAAATGTCTCCTTGTTATCATCAACAACAGCAGGAACCTTGTTATTAACGTTTCCTTTTATCAAATGGGACTCACTGAGAGCATGTTTCCTATGATGCAGCTGTATAGTTTGACGATGTCTTTCTTGTCCACCCGCTCATCAGCCATGTGTGTGCTGTAGATAAGCCTGAGCTGCATGAAGGTAGCAATGAGGAACTGATCGATGTGTCCTGACATGACTTCTGCCTTGTCCTCCTGCCGCAGCACCTCGTCAATCTGAGGGTACAAAGCACAACATTTCGACCTTTACAACAAATGGATCCTGTGAGAATTGGGTCAACGAATAATCTATATTTGAATATATATTCGAATAGTTGTTCAAAACAACTATTCAAATGTAAAAATTAATATTTGAATGTAAAAAATAAATAAATAAAAGCTTAGCGGGGGGCGCGCGCCTGACTACTGACTATATATTGCATGAATACATTAGGCTACAACAGCTTCATGCACAGGTTTGATTATTTGCAGTTTTATCCCAAGGGAAAGTTCCGTGTTTAAAGCACAGCCTGCTCGGAGTGTTCAATGTCGGTATGGTAAAACTCAGTTTCAATCACTGAATAAAGCCTGCCATATTTGGGACAAGAATCGCGACCTTAAATTGCTTGGACAAAACTCTTGATCAGCAGTCAGCATTTGTTTTATTATTGTCGTTCATTTAACGCGCAGAGAGCGCGACGGTTAAAAAAAAAAAAAAAAAAAAAAAAAAAAAAATCGATCTGCGGTCTTGGCCATTAGTTAATTTACTTATTTTTGTGTAGGATATGTTGTTAAATATGTTTAAACTTAAATAAATTACTAGCTATAGTAATTGTAACTAGAAAATTCCGCAGTCATTTTAAGAGTGTGGCCTAGCCTGCCCGCAGGTGCCTGTAACGGCCAAGCAGGCAAGTGAAGGCTGTATCGTAGCCCCACCCCCTGCCGTGACGTCCGTGCCCCTCGATTTTCTCTGGCTAGCTAACGTCATGTTAGTGCCCCCCTTCCCCGCCGTAATGTCCTCCCCACCCCAACGTAGCCCGCCCCCCGCCGTAACGTCTGCACCTCTAATTCCCATAATAGGGAACACAATTCCCGATGCGTCCCGACTATTTTGAGACAATTCAGATAAACTGTGTGGGATGAGATGCGTGCCAAACTTTTGTACGGAAGAGAATAAGGCCATTAATAATAATTATTATTATTAAATATGTGAGATTACAAGGAGTTTGGCTCAGCTTCGCTGGCCACACTCAATAATGGTAGTACACGGTAAGCTTAATGGGCCCCATCTTCATGCGTTTATACCTGTGCCAGTGCTTGTATGCTGTTGTTTATGTCCCCGCTAGCCACCTGAGAGATGACAAAGTTGATGGTGGAGGCCGTGCTGTTGTGGAGGTCATCAAAGTGTGGAGAGACTGAACGCATCCTTTGAACACATAAACTGATAATATTAAGCATGAAAGATGCATTTCCCCATGGATGTCCTTTCCATCTGCTTCAGTGACCTCAGTAAGAATGGGCATTTACCTGGGTTCAGGGATCATGATCGGCTCCAAAAGCTCGTCCAGCTTATGTTGGACGAGGTCTGGCAGCTCACAAACCCTGCTCTGGTCCATCTCGATCATGTCCAGGTCTAGCTGGAACTCCTTGGGGATGGAGGGGTGGGAGGACTCGCTGTGCTGGGCGTTCTGCCGGGCTTGGCTGAATGGACGTAAAAGATAGATATATGATTAGTCAGTCCTGAGAGACTACGATTGCTGTGACATTCTATAAGTATCCCATAGCCCTGGGTCTAACAGGAGTGTGTATTCGCTGCAGACAGGTATATATAATTCCTTTTTCAAAAAGCATAATTTCTGCCCTTTGGACTTGACTGGAGCCGATCAGCCCTGATGTAAAACTAACATCATCGTCTGTATGACATTTACAGTCAATGATGTTGACCACAATAATGAACCCAATGTTACTTTAAAACTAGAAAATTAGTTGGAATGCGTTTGGGTTTGAAGTAAAAAGCATGGCTAGTGGTAGAACTTACGTTAATGATATTGCCAATATGATTTCATGTTATATGATATTAGAAATATCAATTCCTTGTTTACTAACTGAATTCATATGATGTCATATCTGGAATCCATTGAATTCTATTCAATAGTTAGGTCAGTGAGGGAGTTCAGAGTCAGGCTTCGCGTGGCTACTGTTTGGATTTGAGGATTGATGAGGGAGTTGTCTCTCCCTTGGTCCGAGCGTCACATGCGTGCATACACAGACATATGCATGCAGGTGGCGGGGCACCCCCTCGATATAATAGTTTACCCTGCTGTCAGGTCAGTAACTTCAAAATGTTTAACTTGTTAGTTAGATGTTGTGAATTTATATTGAACCAACAATCTGTTGAGCCTGCCGGCAAACTAAGGATTCTTCTTTGTTCCCCCGTTAAATCAGTAGTTTACGTGGGCACACACCCAGTATTTGCATTCAGCAGCATTTGCATTGTAGCACTTAAATTGTACTCATAACGCCACTCATCTATAGCAAATTGTAAATAGGCTTATTTGAGGAAATTGCACTTTCTTGTTCTTCTGAGTTTGTACCCTATAGTTGAATGCACTTATTGTAAGTCACTTTGGATAAAAGCTTCAGCTAAATGGCATGTGATGAAAATAAAATGACTTTTCTATTCAACTGTCAAAAAGAGGAATTATTTGCAGCCGTATAAAGCTGGTAGGGGTAAACCACACCAAAGACAAAAGGGATGGTGGGGGAGGATGTGACAGCTGGACACCTCAAATATTCGTCTGGTATATTATCTATCTCGACAAAGCTTCAGAGAGTAAGTCTGAACGGCGAGTATTAGTTCACAACCAGACGGGAGTTCTTACGACAACATGTGAAGAACAGAGTGGCGAGGAGCAAGGAGGTACTCACATCCTATATGTGCGATACATTATTCTGCTCCGGAGAAGGGAGGCAGAACAGAGGAAGGAAGTCACACAGAAGGAAAGATGAAGGGTTAAGATACAATCAGCTGCTCTCACAGACAAAGTGAAGAGGATTTTTATGTGGCAATACGTGTCTGTGAGAGCAACCCAACATGCAATGAAGAGACAGATTAGTTGCAAGCAGAACACAAACATTGAAAAGATTTAGAGCGGGAGTGCCCCATAGGACGATCCAAGGCGGTGCCGGTAGATCGCCTGTCATCAGAAAAATAATCACGTTGGGTCACCACGCATGCGCGGTCGACAGAAATGGAAAACTTGGCATGTCTAATTAGCGTTCCTTGTTTACTATCTGACACATACAATTTAATTCAAAAGCAATGCTGGCTGAATCCAATCAAGTCATCGGAGTAAAGTAATGACAAGAGTGTCTGGAATGGTTGTGACTGTTCCCTCGCTTCTGTCGGATGAGAGGCTCCTGGTTTTTCATAGCGATTTGTTTTGCACATACGATATTGACAGTTGGATGTCCAACAGGACACTTCAACAGCAATCATTTAGAAGCATGCTACGGTCTTCTGAAAGTGTAATCGTGTTTACTGAACAAAATCCCTGGATAAATGTTTTCGGTAAAACAAAAGTATGCTCCGCTCTACTAGTAAAGTCATGTATGGACTGTGGGGGAGGGGTTCGTGAAGCTGTGCAGTATTGGTTGTTTATTGAACTATGAATAAGTTAATCTTTTACCCCATCCCTAATAATTATCCTTCTTTTACTCCCTGTTGAAGCATTAGCAGTTTCTGTGGGCATCATCACAACAAAAAACTAAAACAATCACATTTATATCAGGGTTATAACTACTGACTAGGAATAGGGAAAATTTTAATTTATTTCATGTTACCAATTAAGAATTCCAAATAGTTATTCCAACTATTTAATATTGAAGTGTATTCCAGTCTGTAAGATTTGGTCATTAATAAGGCTTTGGAAGTCTGCTCAACTACTTACACCAATTATGTATGAATCAATATTACATGTATGGCTAGGGCATTGGAATGTAGCTGTTCAGTATTGAAGTTATCAAATATATTAAAAAAAACTTTTGTAATTTACGCTTTATTGAATTAAAACTAAATGTTACGAAACAGGACATAATTT
This sequence comes from Gasterosteus aculeatus, assembly GCF_964276395.1. NCBI lineage: Eukaryota > Metazoa > Chordata > Actinopteri > Perciformes > Gasterosteidae > Gasterosteus > Gasterosteus aculeatus. Next base: position 5,473,541 of record NC_135698.1, read on the forward strand.
ATGACGTGTTGCTCACAAGTGCATCTAATTCAAGGCTATCCAGCCACTGTTAAGCACAAAGCTTTTCAGGACCATCCACACAACTATCAAGTCAAAAGCATCCTAAATGAACAAACAAAATGATACACCTAGTAATGCTCATATAAAGACTCTTACAGGAGCCAACTACAACGTTTTTTCCCCTCTACGGCCATACACGCATTCTTATTGTTCTCCCTCAATACCATTTGTTTTGTGGGGAGTAGTATTCTTTACTAGTCTTCGTTGGGCCTTGGAGGGGACCTACTTGAGCTTGTTGGGGTCTTCTTGTGCAGGCTTGCGGAGGAAGGTGCCGTTTGGATTAGCAGGGTGCTCTCTCTGAGACCTCTCGGTCACAGTGGGCTTGGCAGGAGCCGCTGCCAATGCAGTAGTCTTCTTGGCTGAACGCTTGATCCTCTCCTCTAGCATGCTCATGTCTTTCTCTGATAACTGGACAGGATAAGGGGGGGATGAGTCATGCCAATCTTGCGTTTCAGGGTTGATTCTTACGATAATGGTATAGCTTACATTTCCAATAAGTTTGTAGACTTGTTCCCCACAGACATTGTAGACAGCCACCACAGTGTTCAAGGCAGCGTTACGAACAGACGTGTCTCTGTCGCCTATATGCACAGCAATCTCCTTCAGAGACTTTGCTGCGGTTGGCTGGCATACATTCATCCCATAGCCCTCGATCAAACAACCCAACTCCTCCAGACATTCTGAGGAGCACAGAAACATTGTTACTCTCCTCAAGGACCGCAATAGTTTGCCATTAAAAGAGGCTTATAATAGACTGTGCTCACCGGTCTGTAGAGACTTACCAGCTCTCTGTTTGGAGTTCTTGGATTTTGTCCCATCCATGAGGAAAGGAAAGACCTTAGATGCAGGGTAAACCTTACACATCGAGGCCAGAATGGCCCGGACATCTTTGCGAACCACATCCTTTGACTCTCCTACCTAAAGAAAATAAACTGTGAGCAGAGAAAGCTCTAGGGTGGCTTTGATCAACGTGAGAAGGGGGGGGGGGGGGGGGTGTACTCACCTTGAGAATGAGGTAGGGGATGAAGGAGTTTGCCTCGTACTCCGTCAGGTGGTAATTCTCACTGTCCAGCATGGCTAACAACAGTTTCAGATATTCCAGCACCTTCATCAGGACTGTGGTGTTTGTGTCAAAGAAGCGCAGGGTGAACCACTTTAGAATCAGGTCCAGGCAGCTAATGGTGGCATCGCTCTCACTTTCCAACCTCTGTCAGACATGAACAGACATGCAGACTCCATTACCAGAATCAGGCTTCTCCTAATGAAATCTGTAGATTAAGACCAACCACTACCTCAATCATGACTCCTATAGCTCTGACGTGTCTTTGGAAGTCCAAGTGGAAAAGTTCGTCCTGTAGCCACTTGGCAAAGCAAGTGGACATCTGCGTTTTCAGCTGCTCCACATATTCGTCTCGGGGAGTAGTAAAGTTCCATTTCAAAATCTACAAAAAGGAAACCTTTTGTCAGCTGCACAGCTTCTCTGCCTAAACTATTCAAGACGTTGAGGATTGAAAGTTAAAGAATAAAACACTACTGTGATACAAGAACTTCCATGTACCAGAACATCTTACATGTCAGGTTCCTAGTGAGCGCTGTCAGCTAGGCACTAAACACATTCATTGGGGATACAGATGAAACATCATAGAAACTAGGGGTGGTAATCTCTTGGCACATCACGATTCGATTCCGAGGTCAACGATTCGATTCTAAACTGATAAAACGATTATCGATGCATCTCGATATTCTAAATTTTCTCAAATCTGAGTTTGCTACTCAGGAGGTTGCTAATCACTTCCTACTTTATTTGATAATTAAGGAAAATCAACAGATGAATTACCTTCTCTAATTTTTTATAAGAGAAAAAAAAAATCTGTGTCACAAATATGATTTTCTATCAACAATGCAAGAACCAATGCAGCTCGCATTTCAACACAATATGGAAGTAGCCCATGTAAAAAAATAAATTAAAACGAAAAAAAGAAAAAGCTGCTCTTAGACCGGTCCGTATTTGTAAAATACCGGAAAAAAGTCCAAATCTGTGAATATCTTGCCAACTTTCAATACGGATAGACTTTTTGGAAAATCGAAATAATGAGGTAAGATATGCGCAGGCTCCTTCATAGTTCGGTAAAGTTGGCAAGATATTCAGACTGACTGACACCTTCGAGCGCGAGCAGAGACTAACCTCGCGAGCGAGAAGTTCACGATCCGCGAGCGAGCAAATATCTCGCGCGAGACAGACTTTTTTTTTTTTTTTTTAAATTCCGATTATTAAATTTTCTGAATCGAGACCGAATCGTTCTAGAGAGAATCGAGAGAAAAATCGATTTTTTTCCCCCCACTCCTAATATAAACACTGTGCGGTCAGACCTCAGCTGACAGTAGTCTAGTCTGTAATACACATTTAGCTGTTACTGTTTCCATCAGTAGATTCATCCTAAATTCAACAAAAGTTATTAGATGACAATGTCTCAATGTCAGCAATTTATTTCAGTTACTTTTCATTTCTATCTATATTCTGAAGGTTTTTACAGAGGGGTTTGTTCATCTTTCATTGTCGGATTTAAATCATTTTATTCCTAAGAAGATGGTGAAGGTGGATTTTTGTCGATACAAAGATATTCCAAATTCCCTCGGTATAAACCCTCGACTCAAATATGTTGCCAAAATGGAAATGTATGCAAATGAACACCAATTTCATAAGACCAAATATAATTTACATGTCTATGGTAAATCTCTTGCCCGCTCACTGATCCATTGGGTCAGAACAAACTCATGCAGTGTAGCCAAATGCTGATCAACCCCACTGCCGGATTCTTTGGGGGGGGAAAAAACGTGCTTGAACTAATGCAAAACAAAAAGGCCCTTCCCTCATGTAAACTAAACTATTAGGAACACCTGTTACTCCACACACACACACAATACAGTTACTGGGTAAGCTTAGTAGACCTAATACACTGGCATGTATACAGTAGTCAGTTTATAACAAGCACAGTAATGAAATCATGTATAGATGTTGGTTTGTTATTACGAGTTGTTTGGTTTCAGTTTACCACACTGCACTCATATTTACTCTGCTTGCTACCTATCAGCTGACACTTTCCATTCTCTGATCTTCCACAGAGATCACACCATGTTGATCAAATGGTCCCATACCTTGAGTTGTTTCTCTTCCTTGATCCTCTGCTCCTTAGAATTAGGGACGAGGATGAAGATTGGCCCAGACTTATCTTCGTCATCCTTTTGGATTTTGACTGCAAGCTTCTTGCCAGCTGCAACCTGAGAGAAGAGGCAGCACCACGTGTTGAGGTGAGGTACAGCAAGCTAACTAATGTGCACCACCTGTGGAATTGTTCTTTACAGCGTGTGTAATCAGATTTTCATGTTGAGGACAGAGAGTGTGTGTGTGTGTGTAGCAGACAGTAGAAACCAGAGACAAAGGATGTTTTGCAGAAGTGATCTCACATATTGCACCAATGTGATGCTGTACTCACACAAGCATGCAGTGGGTGACCCGAAAACTAAAGTTTCCTCTTGGGTTTGTGCTTTTGTAAGCATGCACTGAGTGCACTGCACTAGTGGATGTGGGTTTTTACATGTAATACAGATGTATGTTGATCTCATTCCAGCTGACGGCTGTGTGTCCATGTGCTTCTGATGATACAGTTAGGTGTTGATTGGCAGTATTAGCGACACAGGATTAGAGCCGACCGGTCAAGGCAAAGAGAAGCAGGACAGGGGTTAACATCTGTCCACTGAAAAACTGGGCCTACGTCTGCAATGCAGCAGGCTGAGGAAGGACTACCTGTTGACTGCTAGCAGTAGCCTTCCCTTTGCTGAGGGGCTTTTTACTAGCGTTACTGTCCTTTGAAGGTTCCACTGGAGGGGAGGGAGGCTGGGTGAGTAGAAAAACCACATCATGTTTACACTTCACTGTCATCAGATTAAATGGTGCGGATCAACAAAAATGAAACAATGTCAACTAATCATGCCTGAACAGTAGATTTAATGACTGAAGTACTGTGATATACTGCCAGAATCATACAAAATATGAATATTCGGCCATAGCGCCCAGCCCTAGCCTGAACATTTACAAAAAGTGACATAATATCTAAAAATGTCAAAGCAGTCAATGGGAAGTGTCAGAAAGGACTAATTAATCATTTAAAACAGAAAGCCCCACCTTCTTCCCGGCAGCTCCTCCTCGGACCTTCTTGACTTCAGGTTTACTGTCCACAAGGTCCTCACTGGCTGGCTGCCTGGAGGCTGCAGTTTGTGAAAACAATGTGATCAAACCAATACCAAGCAGACTTTTGACGTCAATTGCCACTGTGCATTTTTTCTACCCATTTTGCTTTGTAAACTGGCTGTGCTCAAAAGGGAGACTGTCATTGGCCAACCACAAGGCCTGGATGACTAGGTGAGGGATGAGAACGTCACCATTACAACTCATATCTTGAGTCATATATTTTACAGTTGTTTACAGCAGGTGTAAGATCACCACACAGAAGCACAGATGTAGTTGAACATTGAGATCTCTCTGACTGGAATAATGATTATGAGGAATGTGACACGAACCTGAAGCAGCTCTGCTTGGCTCTGCAGAGCCCCTCCCCCCTCCAGCCTTGGCGGGGGCAGCAGGTTTAGCTGGCATCACAGCTCTAGCCTTTTCCAACATGCCTACCACCTGATCTCTGGAAGCAGTCTGCAGGCAAATGAGATACAATCGTCAATGCCATTATGAGTGTATTTAGATCTAGCCACAGCATAATATGTCTGACTATATAAGACAATATAAGTACTTTGAGTTTCCCAGCAGCCTTGTCCATCTTGTCGTAGCCCAGGTGCATCATGAAGGTAGGCAGAGCATCCTGAGCCTTCTTCCTCACATCTCCGTTTCTGTCCTCGAGGCAGGAATAGAGCTGAGGGACACATGTCATCAAGTCCCCAGGCACCGCCCTCAAGGCCGGCAGCTTCTCTGCTAACCAGCCGAGCACCTGGGTAATCAAGAGAGGTTCATGGGAGACCAGCAGTCTCATCTGCATTGTGTGCAAAGTGGCATCCTGACGTCTCTGGAAAATGGCATCCTGAAAGGACTAATATAATCTGAATTCTGGTTCCTGAATGGTGTTCAAACAGATCATAACCACTTACGATTTAGATCAGCACATAAAAAAAAACCAATGTTCTTTTTGCCCCGATACAAATGGCAGATATACGTGTTTGATGATAGCAGCCGGTCAACAGGATCCAAATACAAACAACCAAAATAAAAATAAACCACTAGAGAACAGCAAACCTTTGTCCCGGCCGCACATTGCACGTAAAGAGTTTGTGTTTCACAGTGTACCTCCTGTCGTAGGAAGGGATTCTCCTTTTTAAGCTCTTCTGACAAGTCTTCTCCCTCGAGCCACTCCTTCATCCCGGTCTGCTCCACCCAGGCCTGCAGGGTGGTCATTGCTGCCGCCCTTACATTAGCCTGCAGAGAAAAAAAAGAGCATAAGAGGACGCAACAGACCTTGTATTTTACTCTTTTCATTATACATTAGTACAGACATTTTCACTGGGGTCTTTTTCCAATGAAGGCCACATGGCCACTGTGCTTTACCTTGCTGTCTCCCAGAACGGTGATAACAGGGAAGCCCAGAGCTTTAACATGCTGCTTGAGTCCAGGTCCCATTGCTGTAGACAACTGCTGCAGGATACTTAGAGTCTGCTGCACCTGGAGGCCAAACATGATTGACATTTCAAATTGATATTACTGTAAATTAAAACAGGTCAAATACACATCATTTTCCTATACACCACGTATAGATTGATGGAAAAATAATCCCTCCGAAACACCAGTAGAAGTCTACAATGAAAAGTAAATAACCGTCTGAATCTTCGTCGATAAGTAGACCAAAAGTCGGTGTAGTGATGTGATTAGGAACTTTCACACTAAACATAGCTAAGGTGCTACAGTGACGTGTCCTCTCCTACTAACCAGGATCTTGTTGGAGTCACAGAGTCGCGCTTTTAGGGCCAGAGGCAAGTCTCCGATGTTAGCTGTGATGAACTTGGCCTCTGAGATGATGGCTGCAGTCTCATCCAGACCCTCCTTCCTGATTTTCCAGTTCTTATCCCCAATTTTAGACAGCAGATCACATGTAATCTTGTCACTGTGGGATGGGAGGAACGAGACAGAAATTAGGAAGATAACACAGGCACAATATTTTAGACAATGTAGATCTTTATCACGATCGATTGGTCTGTCAGGCTCAATTATCACGGGAAGCAGCAGCCAACCAGAAGTAGTTTCTGAAAAAAGTGTGTGCACCGCCAGGTGATGAAATTAATTTGGGCTTTGACCAACGATTATTTTGATAAATCGAGCGATTTTTTGCTTTAATTGGATAAAAAAAAAACAAAAAAAAAAACAGCATTCATTTCCTACTCTTTATTCTAAAACAGAACTTCAAATTCACAGTGAAAAGAAATTTAATAAAGTTGCAGGTTGCTCCTTCAACATAATACTTTATAAAAAAGTAAAGTAAGTAGGTAAAATACAAATCAAAAAACGTGTTCTATACACTACACTCAGATCATTGAAGCTTAATTACCATCATTTTAAGTACATTTATACACCACATTTAAACACAGCTTAAGATGACCAATGCAATTTTATAAAATTACTTTAAAAAGTACAACACACATATATATTTGTCAACAATATGGGACAAAGCATAGAATATATTTATACGATTGAAAAATGAATGGGCCAAGAAAGGAGTCAATAAAAACGTGTCTTTAGTCGTGCTAACGCTAATGCTAGCTTGTCAATCGGGATAATGCATAAAAAGCAGCCGAGAAGAGCTGGTGGAGGCACGTTACGTTCCTCACTTTAATACGGAACGGCGTGTTGGTTACCTGATGTCGGTTCTGGGCAGGAGGTCCATAATGTCCTGTGCGGCTGCTGCCCCATCTTCTTCCTGATCCTCTCCTTCATCACCCTCCTCCTCCTCTCCAGACTTCTTGGTGAATCTAATTGGTGCTGGTGGAGATTGGCCTTGCATCTGTGACACACACACACACACACACACACACACACGCACACGCACACGCACACGCACATTAGCGCTGCAAAGCTGTGGCGTATCATTTTGTTTGAAACATCCATCCCTCCTCCATACCTTCTCAAACTCGGCATCTATTTGTACAAGGAGAGCAGGCTTCTCGTCTTCAAAGAACATCCGAAGACGAGCTCCCATGTAGAGGAACATGACTCCAAGCAGTGCGATGGCAGCTGTCCGAACAGCAGGGTTAGTTGCTCCTAAAGCAGTCTTCACGTTGTTGATGAAACCCTTAACATTGATACTGCAGAGAACAGATTTCTTCCTGAGCCAAAACACTTTGAAACGATGGCATAATTTACACATGTTAACACTAAAATAAGGAGTATTAATTACCCAGCAAAGCCAAACTCCTTCATGGCATTAGCTAACCAGTTGAGAGTCTCTGCCTGGTTTTTGGGGTTCTTCTGTGCAAACGCTATAGACATAACCTGTAAATATGGTACATTCATCATGATCAACATCTACTGGCCCATTGAGGCTCTTAAACATGAAAATGACCTTTTCTTCTGTCCATAGTATAGCATCCCTACTACAGACAAGCGCTCTACAGACCTGTTCTGCAGTCCACGGCAGAGAGCAAGCCTCTGCAATAGCAGTCAATCCTTCTTTGGAGTTTCCACCACATTTGACATCTCCAACCTTGTCCACCAAGCCGTCCAATACTACAGCGGCTGAAGTCTTTGAGAACTGTCCTCTCTGAGCGATGAGAGCCACAACGTGCAGCTTTATCTGCATCACCTACACAGAGCAGGCAGCATCAGAATGGTACATCCCGATCCCTGATCAATTACAGCAATCATCCATATTGTCAACATTGATCTGTAATGTTGAAGGTGAACTAATGAACTAATTAATCTGCAGTGCCAGACCATGAATAGTTTTCCCAATAATTTGATCCCTGCTTAAATTAAATTAATTTCTAATGGATGTCAGATCAAAAAAGGAAGAACTAATAATTACGTTGTGTTTTTGGCCTGATAATTACAGTTAAAAATGATTATCATAATGTTCTTAGATATCTTTTCTTGTCCTTTAAGGATGTGGAATCGTTGGTTTGTGCTTCTATCCTTACTGTCTCAAAAAAAAAAAAAAAAAAAAAGACAAAAAAAAAAAGAGGGTCTTAAAAGGAGACATATTCCATCCATCCATCCATCCATCTTCAAACCGCTTATCCTGCATACAGGTTTGCGGGGGGGGCTGGAGTCTATCCCAGCCAACTTCGGGTGAGAGACAGGGTACACCCTGGATTGGTTGCCAGCCAATCGTAGGGCTAACTAACAGACAACCATTCACACTCACATCCACACACCTACGGGCAATTCAGCGTCACCAATTAACCTAATCTCCAGAGCATGTTTTTGGACAGTGGGAGGAAACCGGAGTACCGGAGAGGACCCGTTCCTGATGGTCGGCTGCACAGATCCGCACTAGGGTGACCATATCCATAACACCAAAAAGGAGGAGGCTATGCAGTATTTTGTGAGGCTGTAAATCCCGGGTGTCAAACTCATTTCAGGTTTGGAAGGAGGGGAGGGGGGGACATTACGGCAAATACATGTCTGACATATATTGCGAATAAATAAATAAATAAATGTTTCCTGATCCTGACAACGTACAACAACAACGCACCACAAGGCTTCAGGAATTTGAGAGCTTACCTGGAAGTTGGTCTCCTTCCAACCTGGTTTCTTGGCCAGCATCTTCACTAAGGCCTGGCAGGGCATCTCTGTCCTATCCAAGGTCTCAACAGCCTAGAAACAAACAGCAATCCAGAGATGAATATTCCTGCATATTATTGTGTTACTCGTCAGCCTTATCCACAGCTCCAACAAATTTCAATATGTAAAGTAAAGTAGGAGTTGAAGCATTTCCCTCAAAGTTTCCCTGTACAGCAGATCAATCATGTTAAAAGAAGTCCTCTTCATTTATGTGCAACAAGTGCAAACAAGATTGTAGGGTTGGGCTGACTACAGTGCTTGTAAAGTCCCAGGACAGATATGCCTTGTTCATACTTCTACCCGTTGTTGTGCTGGTCGCCTATTACAGCTGGAACAGACTATCTGATTTATACTTTACACATCGGTCTTTCATGGCCCATCGCAAAAAAAATTGTTAAACAAAATTTTACTTTTTTTTTTTTTTAACCACTTTACATGACTCGCTGTAATACATCAAACTGCACTAAACCGACCATACTTCCAATCTTGATTATTCACACAGTTTGAGGATTTGTTGAGAGGACTGCATGTTTATAGCAACTGTAATTAAAGTAATTCAATGTGAACGTTTCTTAAAACTAATCAATCGTCACCCACCATAATTCATATTATAGATTATACAATATAATCTCACTTCATGGCATACATGTATTGTTCTGTAACAGGGTGTCAAACTCATTTCCGGTAAGGGGCCACATACTGTCCCCTTTAATCTGAAGTGGGCCAGACCACTAAAATTATACACAATGGTCCAGCCGATATGGGGGTCACCATCATTTTCAAGTGTGCGCAGCTGCCTGGAGTGACCCTGTCATCATAAAGTGGCTGGTATCTACCCATCTCAGAGTATTTCCCACAGTAGCGCCGAGAGCGAGACGGTTCCGATCGGCAAACATCTCACTTGGCATGTACATGGACCTGCCTCCTCCTCATGCAAATTCCATGTTTGTGCCCCTTCCATCTGGCAGGAGGCTGAGGTCCAACAGGACTAAGACCTCCCGCCACACGAACAGTTTCTTCCCGTCGGCAGTCGGGCTCATCAACAGAGCCCGGTCCCCCACTGTCTGACTATAACATTCCACCGGTCACTCCCATTCACACTGCACAAGTCACTTTAAGTGTAATTTATCACTTTGTCGTCACTCGTCACTTTGTTACTTGTTCGCTAGTGCACTTTATGCTTAATATTTTTTAACTTTAATATTTTACATTTTTAACTTTAACTTTATTTTTTTTAACGCCATTTAAATCACGCAGCGTATTCATCCAGCTGCATTTCCTTTCCCTGCTCTCCCTCCGTCGGTCAGTCACACGTCTCACGCACACGCACACACACAGCATCTGTCTTGCGTCTGACAGTTCCGTTTTGCGCATGTAGGCTGTAACAACAAGTAGTATAGGGTGTGAAATGTGTACTACAGCTATGGGAGTTGTATATAGTGTGAATTGTGTATAGTTCTATCCAGTGATGAGTGTTTGACGTTTGTATAGGCGTGAATCCCTGTTTTGTATTTACTCCAAAAAAGTTCTGTGTTCCAAATTAATATTGAACGAATTATTCCAGTTCAGCGGTCAGCCCCCACACATAGGTGTTGGATCTGTGGGAAACACTGCATGTATCAAACAGAAAGGGAGTGAGTGGCAAACTGACCACTTAAAGCACTGCTATGCAAAGCTCGTTGTTAGGCTAGACTGGATAAAAGGAAAGGTTAGACCATGTTCTGGATCTAGACTAGACCCGATCTCTTCCGGACCATATGGATCAGGAATAATATTTAATTCGTATCGGCAGCAAGTGATATTTGCACATTTTATCTTTGTCTGATGCAATTGTTATGATTATTTTCACCACACATTTAGATATTTTGGTGTCACCATATGTAACTCTAAAATGTGTGACATAAATAGTCATTAAGGAAGTAAAGACTTCACCTTTTGGAACTCTTCCATGCTCGCCAGTCTCTCCTTCCAGTTGGCTGAGTCCAGCTGCTGTAGACAGGAGGCAGGAAGCACACCTGCAGCCCGCTCTTCACACACCTCAATCTGTCGTGACAACGCAAACATTAATGTCAATTCAACCACAAGATACTGACAAAGTTTAAAGTTGTTTTTGTCATCAAGGGACACTGACTGCAGAGGATCGATTGGTCTCTACAGAGGCTACAGTGCAGCGAGCATCATTATCAGCGTTATTTCCTGCTTTGAACCACTAAAAAGAATCCTCAAATCTAAGAGGAACCAGAAATCGTAATGTAGCTGATGTTTGAACAAGATTCAAAAAAGCCACAACACTCTGATTTGTACTTCAAACCATCTTGGCATTCAGAGCGGAAGGGGACAGCGAACAATACGGCATTGAATTAACGGCATCGCTTAAAAAAAAAAAAAAATGTAGACGTTGAATATCAAAAAGAAGGTTGAAGACTTTTGAAGAACTGTGCGGCCCAGACAAAAGCTCCAAGAAGGGGGAAAACTCATGCACAGGGACTCACCGAGAGTTCCCCCTCAGTGAACTCTTTACTGTCAGGGCTCTTCTTAGTCTTTCCACCAGCTACAGCGGTTGGTTTGCACTTCTTGGACGCCGCCGATGACTGCACAAAGGAGACACAATTACATTACAGGTCATTTAGCTGATGCTTTTGACGTTTACATTACACTTTAAACCGTGTAATGTAAACGTGTAATGACGTTTACATTACACTTTAAACCGATGACTTTTACATTTTTGCCCGGGGAGCAATTAGGAGTTAGGTGTCTTGCTGCCGGGACTCAAACCACCGACCTTGCGGTTCCCAGACACCCGCTCTACCCCCTGCGCCACGACGACCCCCACAATGCTCTTATAGTACAACTGTACACACTCAATGCAATCAGGTTATTGGCCACAATGACATTTCTTCATCAGTTTACTTCTCTATATGTGCATCCCACTGAGCATACCTTGCTTGCAGCACCAGTTTGAGTCTTCTTGGGTGGGCCAGAAGATTTAGGTGGAGCTTCAGCAGGGGGAAGAGTTTTAGCTGGAGCCTTCTTTGCCCCCCCACCTCCTGCCGCAGCCTTCTTCCCTCCAGGAAGCTCTACTTTATCAGCAGACTCTTTTATCTGTTGACATATTGAATAGGTAAACAGATCATGGTAGCTATAGTGATGCTTCTCCTGGTCTGAATTTATTACCCATTATTTTGCTGGTTATTACCTTGTCCAGTTTGAGTTTATCCAAATCAGACAGGAAAGGGTTCACGGCTTTCTCTCCCACCACTTTCATGGCTGTCCCCAAAGCCTCAAAGGCGGCGTCACGCACCTCTGGAGCAGAGTCATTCACTTGCTGAAATGGTCAGAGGGAAAAGCAAAGGGATGCCTTTGAAATGAGAGCCACGGGTCTTTACATCTTTCTCGATGAACAGCCGGAAGTCATCTCCGGTTACACACAACTATGTCAATGATGGCACAAGTTACTCCTGTAGAGCAGGTATTCCCAAAGTGGGGTGCACAACAGGAAACATGTAATGGTGTAATGGTGGATTTTAGGGCCGCAACTAACGATTATATTGATAATCAATTAATCGGATTAAAAAAAAAAAAAACTTTAATTTCCAACCCTTTATTCTAAAACAGAACCTCAAATTCGTCATAACTAGTTCTCTATACTACACTCAAACACACCCTCATGTTCACTTGAAGCATATTCATTAAATTATTACCATCATTGTAGTGCAAGTTAAGTAAATGCATACAGCTAGAAAACAACCAAGTGCTATGAGATGAATTTAAAATGGCATTTGTAAATAAATGCATTAGAGCAGTCTTTTTCAACCAGTGTGCCGCGAGAGGCTGTCAGGTGTGCCGTGAAAAAAAAATCATTTTTTACATACGGTCACTTCATTGGTGAAAAAAAAAAAAAAAAGTGTGTGTTGTTGCGCTGTTGGTGGTATGAAGGCTCAATACTCCCCTCTGCCTGTGGGTGGCGGTACGCAGCATAATTAATAGGCAGATTTGCTGAGGCGACAATTTAAAAAAAAGTGAGATTTAAGGCCGGCGCATGCTACACTCGTTTCAATTCATGGTTCTGCGTGTGTTGCAGAGCAATTCACCGCCAGAACAACAGGCGGAGTAACGTGTTTTGTTGAAGACGACCTAGAGAGTCACGTCTATTTATTTATTTGTTTGTTTATTTATCATAGACTTTATTGCCCCGTGCATCGCCACTGCTGTTTTTTATCGCGGGCACATTTGTCCCGTATTTTCTTCCACAACTTTGTGCACCTCTCGACCGGCAAACCGGCATTTGCGGCAATCTCCCTCCGTGAATCCAACCAGCTTCTACAACCCGCCAATGACGGCTTGTAGAAGCGGTCATATTTACGCATTTCTTCCGACAAAAGTTCTTAAATCTGATCCGTTCTCTCGTAAACATTCTTCGTTTTAATAATGGCGGTATCGGGCTATGAAAGCGGAAATGTGAGACTCCATAAAGGACGTAGTTAGCGGACCAATCGCAGCCTGGCGCGCTGCGGGAGGCTTGCGTCGAAAGCAACGCAAGCCTAGAAAAATGGCTCGACACACGCAAGGAGGTGTGAAAAGCGACGCAAGAGACACGCAAGGGGGGCTTGCGTCTGTGTCGCTCTGAAAACGCAGAAGCATAAACTAGGCTTAAGCGATACCTGGGCATAAAGCCTGTGCCATCTTGGCAATAGGATGATGTTAAGTTTAATAAAACACAACAAATAGAACACGCGTCACGCGTCTCTCCCTGCATCATGTTACTCACAACAACTGCCGGCTGCTCTTTCCTCTACGTCGGCTCGGCGCCTTTATTTTTCTTTTTGCTCCGCGCGCATCTCCGCAACTCATTGAGTGACGTAATAATCGCGCGACACAACGAATCGATAATGGAATTCGTTGCCAACGCTTTTAATAATCGATTTTATCGATTCGTTGTTGCAGCCCTAGTGGATTTTACACAAAATGCATACATGAATTATACCAGTTACAAGATTCAAATTTAGAATTAAAAATGTACAATTTAATTAATAAATACACTAACTAACGTAACCTAGTTTGTGCAGCTAACTTTTTCAGCAACATTTATAAAACACGCTGAACTGGCTGAAATCGGGAAACTGTCAAGTGGACATTTGAAGCTATCAGTCGCGAAAGACGAGAGGGACACAGAGACGGAGGAAACAGGCGATGTAAAAAGAGTTAATACTCACGTCTCTTACTCTCTAGCATTGTAAACAAACATCATGTGTGAGCTAACTGTTCTGTCATTGCTCCAATTTTAATGCAGCTATGAACAGACCCTTTCTTTTTAAGTGTGGGGAACTGGGGGTGCATGAAGCCAGTTGGTATGTAGAAGGGGGTGCGTGGCCTAAAAGGTTTGGGAACCACTGCTGTATGAGTATTGCAGAAAAAGTAGTGAGTCCTCTGCGTTACCTTGATGAGAGCAGCACAGAGCGGTTTGAGGACACTTTTGGGCAGGGTGCCCTGTGTGCAGTGTCTGAAGGAGCGGGCCAGGAACAGAGAGGCCTGCTGCTTAATGGAAGGGTTCTTATTGTCCATCACACCCAAAATATCCTCCGACAGGTTCTGAAGAGTGGTCTGGGAAAAAAAAGGATGCAATCTTAGATTTGGCACATCAAAATACAATCCAGCACATTTACATTAGGGAATCAGCTGAAAGGCATCTTTCCAGCTTGAAACAGCTGATCGCCGAATTCGAGAATGCATCTGAAAAACTGACGGACCCACCGAAAAGTAAGAGGGTGCTTTTCGGGGCAGATTAAAGTCAGTGTGTTTATATGAGCTTTATTGTTCATATTAATTAGTGGTAGTATTGTATCACTGATCACTGTGATCCACTATCATCACTGAGTCCACTATCATTGTGTAGCGATTCATGTTTGATTGTGATTTTATTTTACTGCTGTAATCTTGTCTGTCGATTTAATGATGTTATAAGTTCTGCTGCTTAGGATTTGATGGCCAAATGTATTCACGTTAAGGAATTATTGTTGCTGGTCTTAATGTTATGGTCAGCATAGCTTTGACTGTTTACAGTCAACTGGGAGTTGTACATCGATCAGTTCAAAGATCAGAGCCCAATTAGGCTTGTGTAACATGCGGTGAGTGGTAGGTAGAAATTCAAGGGCTACAGACTGCTTCAGTCACAGTAACTCCTCCATTGTTATTACATAGTTATTGTCATTACACTAAATAGTTTAATCAAGGAGGACTTACAGTGAGAAAGATGGCATCAATAGCCTCCTGCAGGGCCTGGACCACTTGAGGCTTCTTTTCCTTGAACTTCTCCAGAATAGTTGGAACCACCTAAAGAAAGCAACAAAAAAAAACAGGAGATCTAATTTAGCAGTTATCAATGATTTAGAAACAGGAAATAGAACTATCATCGGTCCTTTCATATGAACAATGTGGTGGAAACACATGGTAGCATGAATAGCAAATCACGAATGGCAAATCTTAAATTGCCATGTAGTTGGTAAATTTATAATTCTGACTACACCCATTAATTCCCACGCATGAATCAGCACATGAGTCCATTGATTTGATACATGAAAAAAACCTTTAACTAAACCTCCACATTTAAACAAAAACAATGTGAAAATGCCTTTAAGCGATTTAAAGCAATGTTCTGTGATGAATGAAAACAGCAATACTTTGCTGTTGTAGAGTATACGCCAACCTTTCAGGTGCTAATACAAACTTTTGTCATGGACATTTCAAAAAAAAAAAAAAAAAAAGACTCATTAGTGTAAAGAGATACTTACTTGTCCTGCATACGTTCCAAACTTCTTCCTGAGACCAGAGGCCAGTGCAGCAAGACATTTTGCTGCCGCCGACACCAGCATCACATTGGCGTCTTTGCCCACAACCTGGAACATTAAGCAAGTAAGCGTACAATGTCCCCACTGCTCGTGTCTCTATTCTGTGTTCACAGCAGTGTAAAAATGTGACACTAAATCATTGCACATCGAGAATACATCCAGAGTCATCATTACAACGCGTTGCCACAGAATCGCGGTTGCCTAATAGTCACAATATGCGTGACGCAGTCAGCTTCACTGAATCATAAAATGGAGGAGAAAATATTGAAGTCAAAAGCTGTTCACCCGAAGTTCCATGACACCCGATATTAGTACTAGGGCTGTGCGGTATGGCCAAAAATTCATATCATGGTATTTAGAAAAAAAAAATTGGACGGTATTGCGGAATATAGTTTCTTCAAGTAAACACATTAATGCCGAAAAAGGACCGCACCTCGCTGCTCTCTGGCCAACTTACTCGCAAATGGCCAGCTGAGTTAGCTTGTTGTGGCTGCTAGTGTTGCCACCAGAGAAAATACCAGCGGCTCAACCAACTTTGCAAAAAATAGTTTTCTGATCTAACTTACGACACAGCTCCTCTCTTGGGCACAAGTTGTATTGGTGCATCTCTGGTCTCTGTGTTCCTTCTGTATCGCTCTTTTCTATGTTTTAATGTAGCATGAAAGTTACTTCTTGTTAGCTTTACCCACCATGCAGTTTGGTGAGGTAATTTCATAAATGTACAACTATGTGTGTTAAGTTGTTTATGTGTCACAAGCTGTTGTGTTGTGGTGCTTTACCCTGTTAAAGAGCGTTTGTGAGTTATTCATTGTTGTTATAAAGATATAACTGGGGCAGCAACGCATCAAGGAAATCGATTATAAAAGGCCGAGCCGACGTAGAGGAAAGAGCAGCCAGCAGCACCGGCAGTTGGGAGTCACACGACGCAGGCAAAGACGTTGAGTTATGGTGTGCGAGCATTTCATACTAAACTAAAAAAGTGTGTCAATGGCCAAAAATGCAAAGTCAACGTAACATAGCACGTGAGCACCACCTTGTCCCGTTTTGACATGAGGAAGGTAAGGAGCCTCCAACAGGCAACGAGCTAGCTTTAGCTCACTAATGAAAGCAGTAAAGCAGTTAGCAAGACTAGGACACGTTTTTAATTTACTCGCCTTTTTTGGACCATTCATTTTTCAATCTGTTGTCTTGTATTTATAGTATTGAGTTGAACAAGTTGGGATGTTAAAAAAAATCCAGTTAAATTTTCTGATTTGTATTTTTCTTATAAATGATTATTATGTTCAAGGAGCAACCTGTATTTTTTGCAAATTTGCAGTTCTGTTTTGTAATACAGGGTTGGAAAATAAAGATTTATAATGCATTTTTATGATCCAATTCAACGATTAATCAAAGAAATAATCAACTGATTAATCAGTTGACTATTTCAGCCCTAGTTAGAACCATAACTCAATCTCAACACACGTAAGACAAGTAGCTCCAACCGCTGCGCACTCCGCGATGAAGTGTAAAAAGAATTCTGCCGCCGGCCGCAGAGAAGCGTCAGTAGTTATGGCGTAACACCGGCATAAACTGTGAACAATTCATACCGTAAGGATATCTTATATCGGTATACCATTTCAACCGGTATACCACCCAGCCCTAATTAGTACAGAACGACACTTGGAAAAAGAAAAAGATCCACGTCCAGCATCAATGAAGCAAAAACACAAACAAACAATCCCACCTTCATACTTCCGCGAGTAACGCAACATAAAATGCAACCCTGTACCGGCCGCGCCACCCCTAGTGTAGATTGTGTGCCTAGTCACTTCTATTTCACTTAATTCCAGATGAGGTGAGATGGCCTCACTGACCACACGAAAAACATTCAGTCTTTACCTTCTTCAAAGCTCTGACAAGGTCTCCATAGTCTCCATTCTCTAGTTTGGGATTCTTGGTCAGCGCCTCCACAGCCTCTACAGCTTCTCTCCTTTCCTGCCACTTTTTAGCTTCCTGCAGTAACGGACGGAGCGATTGGACATATTGAAACATGAGTTAACAGACTTCAAGCATGAAGAGTTTTGAATCATCATACTATTTTGTCATAGAAGTCTTTGGGTATCTTTGAGAGAATCTCCACAGCTTCAAGCAGTTCATAAGGATCCACTGCAACCACCGTTTCCTCTTCATCCTCTCCTGAAAGAGGAGGAAAACCATAGTTGGCACCAGACATCACTCAACAACTCATCAACATCAAAGCAACATTCGCATGCAGAAACCTTTTGAGGCCTACCATCAGACTGTTCTCCATGAGCTTGGTGCTGTTCAAACTTGGCCTTCAAGTCTTGCTGAGAGCGCAGGAACCTGGTCTGTTTGGGAGGAGAAGAAGGCAGCTTCACCCACTCCTCCTCCAGCTCCTTCAACTGCAAGTACAGGCAGACAATCCTTGTTTAGCTCAACTTTATTTCCCAGGCAGAACAGTAAAAGATTGGCATGTATTTGCGTAAGTGTGCCCCACCTGTACAGAGTTAATATTTTGCAGTGGTGGTCTCAGAGCGTCTCTGATCCATTTGTAGATCTCTACCGCGAGCAGCTTGACTTCGTCTCTCACCGCCTTCTCTCTGGACTCAAACTGCTTGCACAAAATCTTCACTATTGGTTTCAACGTCACGATCTTCGAACCAAACTCACTAGAAGAAGAGGACAAATGGTTAGCAGTGTTTCTGCTAGGTTTACAACCCTGTGGGGCGAACGGACCAGTCAACGAAGTTGAGGCGCACATGGTTGTGTATGCGTGCACGTGTCAGGGAGATTAAGAAGTGGATAATTGTAGTAGAAAATATATAGTTTTTTTAAATTACATACTTTCTTGGGGGGTAAACACTGGTTGTACTGGTCATAGTACACATAATTACCAGTACTCTTTGAGGTGGTGTTAGAACCTGTTAAAATTGAGTAAAACATACTTTGAAACAGACATGGAATGATCATACATAAAGGGTGAAAAGGTGACAACAAGGTGGGGGGGGGCGGGCAGCGACATGCCCCGGAGATTAATCGATCATACAAATTAGGCTGAGACATTAAACATTGCAGCAAACCATTTTGGCTGCCAAACCACATTCACATATTTGGATGAACCCTCAAGCTTTTATAAATATTCTTTTGAATGTTCTGACCAAAAGTCTAAACTGATCTGATTGAGATCATAGATGGCGGCGAAATGAAGAGTATATAGAGATCTCAACGCTGATTGGCAAAGACTCGACACAAAGATGTTTTATCGCGAAGATCACAGCATCAAAAGCTACGCAAGCCTCCTGCAGCCCGCAAGGCTCCGATTGGTCTGCTAACTACAGCCTTTCCGGAGTCTCAGATTTCCAGTTTTATGGCATAATACCACCATTATTAAAATTGATTTTTTTGCGAGAGAATGAATCAGATTGAAGAGCTTTTGTCGGAAGAAATCCGTAAATATGACCACTTATACAACACGTCATTGACTGACTATAAGGACGCCCCCCCCATTATCCTACAGAAAAAATTGTCCAGATAAACAAAGTAGTTCCAGCGTAATTACACTTTTTATCATGGAGGCCAAAAAAACAGCTAGGTCATAAGAAGGGGCTTTTAAGATTCAAAAAGCTGGGCAGAAACAAACGGGTAAGGGCGGTAGGCAGAATCATTCCGGTATGTCTGCATTATTTACAAAGAAAGCCATACGAACACGGCAGTACGTCGATCATGGCCACACATCTGGAGGGCCCCCATCCTGGTCTATCAGTAACGGGGTAAAGCAGCAGCAACACCTCAAGAAAGTCTAGAATTGTATTTTCACGTCTACAATTGTCCACTCCTCGCTACGCACAACAGTTCTTCAGACACGTGCGCGCATATTCTGACATGTGCACATACAGACATGCGTGCGTGGATGCACCAGCCGACAGACACCATGTCTGCAACAAATGTATACATCTACATTCAGTTTAGGCTTTTATTCAAAGCGAGTTACAATTGCCGAAAGGCCAGAACAACAAGAATCAAGAAGGCATCACCGTGTACCATAATCTACAATCCATGTACATGGAGTAAGACTGACCTGAGGGCCTTTCTGAGGGTCTCGAGGCAGGCCACCACTATCTTGGGGTTCTTGTTCTCCAGTCCTTTGAGGAGCTCTTCTTGAACCACCTCCGCCTTCTCTATCTCCATGTACATCAGACAAATGTCTGTGCCCAGTTCCTTGGCGCGGGCCTTTGGCTGGTTGAACACTTTAGTCACCACGCCCGACACTACCTCCCCCGTCGTCCTGTAACATAGCATTCAGTCATTAATAAACTCATTCTCGGAACATGTATACAATATCTGGATTCAAATTCACTTTCACATAAATATTGTACCAGTTGCTCCCCTGAATCTCACTAAATGTTCCTCTTTATTTTTATTACTTTATCCCAATACTGGTGCACTAATACTATTTAAAGACATTCATCAACACCTGAAAAGGAAGTATGGCTATAGAATTAAGTATAGCAGACTTTGAGATGATCACCGCCCACATGCTGGACCAAACTCTGCAAAGTGCCCCAGAGAGAAGATGTGGAAGCTAAGCTAACCCAGCTAGGACCTGAGGCTGCTGCACTACCTGGCCTACATTGCCGTGGGCTATAACTGCATTTTGTGGTGTATCCTTTTGCTGCATAATAACAATAAATCATTCTTGAATCTTTACACGTTATTGGTGTGCAATCATTATACTTGCTATGACCAGAGTTTTCACATTAATCTAAAAGTACATCCGCAAACTTTAACAGCATAAAAGCAGACAATACGTTCTTTTTGCCACCAATACTAATTGCAGATCATTGTTGATCCATATGGTTGCTTGATTGTAGCAGTTGGTCTACAAGGATCCAGGCGGATAAGGCTGCTGTCTCTTTATTTTTACCACTCTGAAGTGGTTCAAACATCACAACATAATGGTAGGGGAAACACTGAGAGACTAGAAGATTTTATTGTTATGGATTAAGACAAATCTAGTCAATGGATGTATTATAAGCATAGAGCTAGCTAGCTTTGTTAAACAGATGTTGAGGGTAAACTGTTATTATTTAGATTTGTTCCCATCACTGATCAACCGTGGTCCATTACACCACTGCTGTTAAAAATATTACTTACTTGGCAGCTACATGAGCATTCTCAATAAAGACCAAGGCGGCCTCCAGGCCTTTAAGCTGAGCCACAGCATTTGAGTCAGTAACAAACTTCTTTATCAGTCCAAGGTACTTCCCCCACTCTGGACTTTTCTCATCTTGTATCCTTTGGAACAACTTCAGTGCTTCTTCATAACCACTCAGACGAGCTTTCCACACCTGAAGAAGAGTCACGTTGATAAGGTGGAGAGAAAGGAGGAATAAAGTTAACAGCAGACAGGATTTTCAAAAGGCTAAATCCGATGAGCATAAATAGGATAATCTTTCTAAAAAGCAGAAAGAAGCACAGCCAAGCAAACGTGTCTGCGAATATGTAACGAGGGGCTCTGACCTAGATTCTTAAACTGTTACATAAAAATATTTTCCATTTCCCCTTTTTTTGTTCGCTCTGGTGAAAGTTAAAAGGAGTTTCTGAGCTCATGACACTGAATTTAAGTTATGGAGATGATAGGTTGAAAAAAAAAAATGTTGGCAATATGGGAAGAACCATCCGTAAGGTTGGGCTGCAATGAAGCAGAGAAATTAGCACATTTGAGGCGGTGCGGTTAAAAATTGTACCTTGTATATTTTGTAGCTGGTTTGACTGTAGGATTGGGCATTAACCTTGAGTATTAGGGTTAGGACGCGAGGATTGGGCAACTGAGTCTCAGTGGTGCTCACAGCATCGCCCTTCAATCAGAATTGGTGGTGTACTATTGGCCGGGCTGGCCGAGTTCCTGGCAATGTCACAATACAGTCGTCCTCCATCTCACTTTTCTGCATGTGTGGTAGTTAGTGTCTCGGCAAATTGATAGTGTTAAAGATATTTAGTTGTGGGAGGATAAGCCTCAGTGAATACCATCTAGTGAGAAGGAGCTATTACTAAATGGGCGGGATATGAAACCCATTTTGGATCATACGTTGCCTGAAAAGACATATCAATTAAGTGGATTAGATTGAAGGTAATATTATTCAGTCACCTTGTGTTCACATTTCTGATCGATGGGAAGCTTCATCCACTCGCTATCGTCCCCCATGGTGGCCACTTGGGGGTGGGTTTCCCCAAAGGTACTCAACTAGAAAACAGTTATTGAAATAAAATTACATTTGTCGTACATCATCTGGTAATGTTTTGCTTGGACAATAAGTGAGCCCTAAAATCGTTCACATTATTGGCGATAGTGGATTTCTTCAATACCAAAACTTAAACGTTACTTAGTCAGATAAATAGGTCAGAAGGACCGCAGCAGCGAGGGTCATATGGCTCTGTGTTTAATCATCAATGCTATTCTCAGTTTGCTCTGACTATGAGTGGTCACGAAATATCGTCTTATACGACTGGCAAGATATATGAGCGCCATTAACTAGCAAAGTTAGCAACGGCTGTGACCGTTGCTACGCTAGCACGTCAACCCGCTCATCGGGATAACGCCTCAACGACAAATACAC
Source organism: Gasterosteus aculeatus (assembly GCF_964276395.1). Lineage (NCBI taxonomy): Eukaryota > Metazoa > Chordata > Actinopteri > Perciformes > Gasterosteidae > Gasterosteus > Gasterosteus aculeatus. Next base: position 5,495,899 of record NC_135698.1, read on the forward strand.
AAGCAGCTCACATTCACAACTAGTATGTAGCATGTTAGCATGTTTGGTATATATTTATTAGGTCCAGCCGATAGTCATATCGATAGCTTATTATTTACTCGCAGTGGGTAGCCGCCGTTAGCTGCTTAGAAACACGGCTACGAGCTACCATTAACCTTCCACAGACAGGCCTAACAACGCAGTTCACATTGACAGCTGCTGAGCACAATATCTGAGCATTTTGGTCAGACTAACATTCCGCTTTTACCAATACTAAAACACTATTTACATACCTATTTGTGTGTCTCTAAGGACAATGAGATCCAACCTGTCCAGTTCGCTAGATGATGGTGATAATGGTTTTACGAGGGAGCAGTCCAGCAGAGCTTTAACGCTATACAAGGTTCGCCAGTGACACCTACGGTCACATCCGGTTCTAAATAAAACGGACAAAGAACGTCTCTTTCTTAATACGGAGTACCTAATTAATTGGCCTATATTTTTGAGTAGTAAACGGCTTAGTGGAAACAGATTTGCAGGATATACAGTTGTGTTTTCTTATGTCTTTATGTGTAGCTGAGACATGTGGTGCTCTTATTTCAAATACAAATAAACACCAATTTCCGGTATTGTTTCTTCTGCCAATGTCCAACTTGTTCCAGCTTTTGGAGACGCGAAAGAGGGGCGGAAACATAGACACCACCCTGATGGCCTAACGTTACATCTTTATTCTATCTAATCCGTAATCTAGAGTCGTATACAGTCTCATTGCACGAAGAGTAAAACAGCGAATAGGAAACCCATGTAAGCCCCATTATCGTCTTTAAAGGCTCTCTTATTCATTACTGGACGAAGCCATTGATTGGTTGAATTTGAATAATGACCCGCCCACAATGTGGGATATTACGTTGCGGATTGGCCCATCACACACAGCTATCCTTGGTAGAGATTTGATTGGCAGCTTTCACAGTAAGTCAACACAATAGAAAGTTTGTATTGTAGAAATTCGTCTTTGATGCAAGCGTACACCACATTAACATTAGAATAAAGGTTAATTAATAGGTATATTTAAATAATACGAGCCAAATAGTGTGTTAGAAACAGTGGTTGACTCCACATATATTTATTTTCATTCATCCGTGTACACAGCAATACTCATTAAACGGTGCTCTGTTTGATGCATGTCAATCAAATGGTTTAATTTAGTTCAAAGTCGTTTGTGGTTGCAGGTCCCGTTGCTGTTGCCACAGATATTTAATTTTTCCACGTTTTGAGCTGTTTCTTCTGTGAACGGAGCAGAGACATTTTAAGAGTAAACGTGTTCAAAACTCTACCAGTAGGTGACAGTATACGTCTTTAAATATTTTAATTATATTTAACTGTTTTTGTTGTTTCTCTAGGTTAATACAGATTTATTTAATGCTAGTTTTTTCATGTGATGTTTATGGTTCATTTAGGCTAACGTTTTTGTATAAATTGTGTTATATTTATTTAATTTAAGAACCAAACATACCTTCAAGGAAGATGAATTATTTGTTGACCACAATTTAATACAAAATGAAAATTAAACGATAGAGATTTTTGGTTTATTTCTATCAAACATTAAGAATAACTAACCTTCATCAGTAATTCTGAATTGAATGAATTAAACCGAAGAGGTCAAAGAATGATAAGGTCTAATGTTGGTCAAAGGCTGAGTTCCAAAGAAAATAGCTTAAGTTAAATTGGCGTCAGATTTGTTACTATTCTGAAAACAGTCCACCTTAAGCTATCACTGATTGCGTACCTTCTATTTCCACCTCAAAGCCACATTTTAGGGCAGCTTCATGAATGCACAGAAGTCAGAAGAGATAAGACTATGTACACTGCTTCATCCAATGAATGATAATGATAAGTTGTCTACTATATACAGTGCGTTGTGCAGGTATTCACACCCTTGGACTTGTTCCCATTCTTGTACTGTTTCAAACACAAATAGACTTTTCCCCATTTTATCAACACACCATGCATGGTACTTTGAAGGTGCAAAATACTTTTTATTTTGACAATAATGAGAATAAAAAAGTTGACATCTGTTTTAAGCATAAGTATTCACCCCCTTAGTCAATTTTAGGTAGAACTCCCTTTCGCTGCAATTACAGCTACAAGTCATTTGAGGTACGACTCCACCAGCTTTGCACATCTACAAATGGAAATGTTCATCCATTCATGGAAAAAAATCTGAAGCTCAGTTTGGATGAAAACCGTCTGTGAAAGCAATTTAATATAATTGCTATAGATTCTAAATCACATTGTGTTCTGGGCTTTGACTGGGCCATTTAAAACATTAACATTCTTTGATGTAAACCATTCCATTGTAGCTCTGGCTGTATGTTTAGGGTCATTGTCCTGCTGGAAGATGAACCTCCGCCCCAGTCTCAAGTCTTTTACAGACTGCATTCGATTTTGCTGGTATTGCCCTCTATTTGGCTCCATCCATCTTTGCCTCAATTCTGAGGAGAAGCTTCCCCTCAGCATGATGCTATCACCACCGTATTTCCCTGTTGGAATGGGGTGCTCAGGATGAGGGCAGTGTTGGGTTTCCACCACCCAGAAGAGACTAACAGACATTTATACATTGTGCTCTTATAGTGTGTATATATTTCTTTTTACTCTATTTTTTGTTTTTGATTATACATCTGTAGCTCTGTGGAAGGAGGGCATAGTAAAATAAGAATATCATTGTACAGAACAACCTGTTAAACTGTACACCATGACAATAACTATCTTGAACATTTTGCATTGAGATATGCCAGTTTTGGTCTCATCTGGTTTACTTTCAACAGCAGTTTTCTTCTTGCCACTCTGTCATAAAGGCCAGATTTGTGGAGTTTACGGCTAATAGATGTCCTGTGGACGAATTTTCTCTCCTCATCTGTGGATTTTTGCAGCGCCTCCAGAGTTACCATGGGCCTCTTGGTTGCTTCTCTATTAAGAACATTACAGTCTACTGTAAACTGTACTGTAAAGTGACCTTTGACTTTAGTGATGATCAAGGAAATTAATCAAATTTACAACTAAAGAGGATACTAATATAGTTGTGGGAGCTATTATTTAGTTATTTATTCTTAAATATTATTGTTTGGTTTTCTTAGGTTGATATAGTATTAAGATAGCTTTTTCTGTTTTGTGTTCAATTTAGTTTAATCATTTTTTGTCAACAAGTATGCATAGTTTGGTTTATTGGACCACTAATTGGGTAGTACTGTGGGCACCTGGAGGTTACTTAAGGGCAGGGCTGTAGAGGAGGGTAAACTCTCCTTAAGCTCTATTCCTATGGTCTCCCCAAGCTGAGGAGTCTTTCACCCAGCTCAAGGAGAAGTTTACCACGGCCCCCATTTGCACAGTTCCAGACCAGAGTCGACAGTTTGTGGTGGAGGTGGATGCCTCTAACAACGGTGTGGGGGCGGTCCTGTCTCAGTGGCCTGCAAAGGACCACAAACTACATCTATGTGCCTTCCTGTCCAGGAAACTTTCAGCCGCGATGCGGAACTATGATGTTGGTAACCGTGAGTTGCTTGCGGTAAAGTTGGCACTAGAAGAGAGGAGACATTGGTTAGAGGGGGCTCAACACCCGTTTATTGTCTGGATTGACCACAAGAACCTCGAGTATATTCACAAGTCTAAGCGTTTCAATTCTCGCCACGCCAGATGGACTCTGTTCTTTAACCTCTTTGACTTTGTTTTGTCCTACAGACCGGGGTCCCAGAACACCAAGCCGGATGCCCTGTCTCGTCTGTTTGACCCCAAGCCCACAGCCAAGAAACCTGAGCCAATCCTGCCAATGCACCGTGTGGTAGGAGCGGTAACGTGGCAGATAAAATCAGAGGTGAAGCGTGCTAATGGTGAGAACCCTACACCTGGTGGTTGTCCAGTTAATCGCCTGTTTGTTCCGGTTGCTATGCGCCCACAGGTGATTCACTGGACTCACACCTAAAAGCTTACCTGCCATCCAGGGATCAGGAGAATAATATAGCCCAGAACCCGTCGTCCTGGAGCAAACACCTGACCTGGGTCGAATATGCCCACAATACTCTCCCCACAGTGGCCACTGGGCTGACTCCCTTCCAGTGTGTCTTTGGCTACCAACCACCCGTGTTTCAGGAGGCCGAGAAAGAGGTCGTCGTCCCGTCCGTCCATGCCATGGTCCGGCGTTGCCGCCGAATCTGGGCAGCCACCTCAAGGTCCTCCTCCGCAGTGTCACCTCCCGGAAATTGGGTCCCAGGTTTGGTCCCAGCGACTCTTGGCCGTACGCAAACGGCCAAGAGCCTCTTCATCGATAGGTTCATCGTGGACCCGGATCCCACTTTGAAATCTGAAAATATTTTGCGGCCCACCCAAACCTTTAATCACAACTCTGATCAAAACATAAACTAGGGATGATTAAATGACCGTAAGAATTTAACCGATTAAAAATGTATTTTCTCACGTGCTTGAGTGCCCGCTCAGCATCTCGCCGTGATAGACCGAGCTTTGGCATGTTTGGCTGAGCGCCGTGTACAACCAGTATGGATCAACCGATTAACTAATCTGTTTGTTTAAATTGTTTGCGCTTCATCAATGAATGTTTCACATAACTAATGTGCCGCATCATACATATTTTTATATTAATTTCAAACTTTTCAAATCACTTGTGGTCGAGTAAAACACTAGACTAAGGACCCGAACCTTCCCAGACCTGAACTAGTCAGTGTGCATCTCTTCTACAAGGCCACCAGACATCCAGGCGACCTGAAATCGGACTAAGTATCTCTTTCTTTAAACCAAGCTAGTCTGCTAAATTTGCTGTTGATTCTAGTGTCTTAAGTCAATTTGATTGCTGATTTGCTTTAGTTTTTGTCATCTCACGACCAGTTCTCTTTGTTTGAAGTTATCTTGGTTGCTAGTTTGCTCAAGCTCTTTCAGTCTTTTAGTGCCAGTTTGTGTTCTAGATTCTACTATTAAGTTAACTGCCAGTGTGCCCTCCTAACTCTGCTAGGTTTTGACCTGATCTAAGTCTGTTTTGCCTTGTTTTCTGAAGCAAATAAGACTTGTATCCTTAAACTCTCATTTTGTCAAAACACCACATGGTGTTTGTTCACTGATTAGGGTGTCAAGCTATTGGTGCTTTGCATTTTGAGGAGTTTCTGTCGAGGCCAATCAACCTTTTGTCTCCTAAACGACGGGGGAGCGGCTGCAGCCGACTTCCACTAACGAGGGAGTATTTAAATAGAAATCGTGGGAAGCGTTAGCTTATCCTCGCAGCACGAAGACGAGCAGAACAAAGACAAGGGAGTCTTTCGTGGAGTCAAGACGAGCAGAACAAAGACAAGGGAGTCTTTCGTGGAGTCAAGACGAGCAGAACAAAGACAAGGGAGTCTTTCGTGGAGTCAAGACGAGCAGAACAAAGACAAGGGAGTCTTTCGTGGCAGTCTTCGGGGCGGCTGAATGCGGCGCCTTCTTCTGCTATTTTTAATAATGTGTTTGACCCCTTCACCCGTGCCTGTTCGAATCTCTTCCCACAGATACTACAGGCCTCGGGCTAGATCTGCTCTCTATCGTAACCTCTCCTCTCTCACCTATCCCACCCGCTCCACACATGTCCAGCACCTCGTCACAGGAGGTCTCTGGAACTGCCAGTCAGCGACTCGCAAGGCTGACTTCATCTCCGGCTTCGCGATCCAGCAGTCACTCGACTTCCTCGCTCTCACCGAGACCTGGATCACACCTGAGAACACATCCACCCCAGCCGCTCTCTCCTCCGCCTTCTCCTTCAGCCACACTCCCAGGCCCACTGGTAGGGGTGGTGGCACAGGTCTACTCATTTCACCCAAATGGAGCTTTTCTCTCTACCCTCTACCACCATCCACCCCATTGTCCTTTGAATTCCATGCTGTAACAATCACTCACCCGGTACAATTAACCATCATTGTCCTCTACCGTCCGCCAGGCTCCTTAGGTCATTTCTTGGAAGAACTGGACATTCTCCTGTCTAATTTCCCCGAAAATGGACCTCCGCTCATCCTCCTGGGTGACTTCAACATCCAGACAGAGAAGTCATCTGACCTCTTACACCTACTTTCTTCCTTCGCTCTGTCACTCAGTCCCTCTCCTCCTACTCACAAAGCCGGCAATCACCTTGACTACATCTTTACTAGAAACTGCTCTACCACTAACCTCTCTGTAACTCCACTTCATGTGTCTGATCACTTTTTCATCTCTTACTCCCTTCCACTCTCTATAACTAACAAACCTCCCTCATTGACTAACTCTATACCGGCTCGTCGCAATATTCGCTCCCTCTCTCCCTCCTCGCTGGCATCCTCTGTTCTATCAGCTCTCCCTTCAACTGACTCCTTCTCACTCTTGCATCCGAACGCTGCTGCAGAGACTCTCCTCTCAACTCTTTCCTCCTCTCTAGACTCTCTCTGCCCTCTTACGACACGACGGACTGGCAAATCCCCTCCGGCTCCGTGGCTGTCTCAACCGGTCCGTGCCATGAGAGCCACCATGCGAGCGTCGGAAAGGAGATGGCGTAAATATAAACGACCTGACGACCTGCTTGAATTTCAATCTCTCCTCTCCTCGTTCTCTGCTTCTATCTCTGCTGCCAAAAGCTCTTTCTACCAATCCAAAATCGAATCCTCATTCTCTAACCCCAAAAAACTCTTCTCGATCTTCTCCAATCTCCTCGAACCCCCTACCCCTCCTCCCCCCTCCCCCCTTCTTCCGGGAGACTTTGTCAACTACTTCACCAAGAAAATAGCTGACATACGCTCCTCCTTCTCAAACCCACCTCCTACTTCTCGCGTCCCACCGACCTCACCTCTTTCGCCCTCACTTCCCTCTTTCACCGCCCTCTCTCCTAACCAAATTCTTACCCTAGTAACCTCTGCCCGTCCGACCACCTGCCCTCTTGACCCCATTCCATCACATCTTCTACAATCTATCGCACCTGACCTTCTTCCGTTCCTTACCTTTCTCATCAACAACGCTCTGTCATCTGGCTGTTTTCCCAATTCTCTGAAGGAGGCAAGAGTCAACCCTCTCCTGAAGAAACCCACCCTCAACCCATCTGAAGAAAACAACTACAGACCGGTCTCTCTTCTTCCCTTTTTGTCCAAAACCCTTGAACGTGCTATCTTTAATCAACTCTCCTCTTATCTCCACTGTAACAACCTCCTTGACCCCCACCAGTCAGGTTTCAAGGCAGGCCACTCCACAGAGACTGCTCTCCTTGCTGTCTCTGAGCAACTCCACACTGCTAGAGCCGCCTCTCTCTCCTCTGTCCTCATCCTTCTGGACCTCTCTGCTGCATTTGACACGGTCAACCACCAGATCCTTATTTCCTCCCTTCAGGAACTTGGTGTCACAGGCTCTGCTATCTCCCTTCTCTCGTCCTACCTCGATGGCCGCACCTACCGGGTAACCTGGCGAGGATCTGTGTCGGAACCTTGTCCTCTTACTACTGGAGTTCCTCAGGGTTCCGTGCTGGGTCCCCTCCTGTTTTCGCTTTACACCAACTCTCTTGGCGCTGTCATTCGCTCGCATGGCTTCTCTTACCATAGCTATGCCAATGACACCCAACTAATTCTCTCCTTCCCTCACTCGGACACCCAGGTGGCGGCTCGGATCTCTGCCTGTCTAACTGACATCTCTCGGTGGATGTCCGCCCACCATCTGAAAATCAACCCCGACAAGACTGAACTACTTCTCTTTCCCGGAAAAGATTCGCTTACCCAGGACCTGACAGTCAACTTTGGGAACTCCGTACTAACGCCCACTTTGACCGCTAAAAACCTCGGCGTCACACTCGACAGCCAACTCTCCCTGACTCCCAACATCACAGCGACAACGCGATCCTGTAGATACACGCTCTACAACATCAGGAGAATACGTCCCCTTCTCACTCAGAAGGCAGCGCAGGTACTGATTCAGGCTCTTGTCATCTCCCGCCTGGACTACTGCAACCCCCTCCTGGCAGGTCTCCCTGCCACCGCCATTCGACCTCTGCAGCTCATTCAGAATGCAGCAGCTCGACTGGTCTTCAACCTTCCGAAATTCTCCCACACTACTCCACTCCTCCGCTCTCTTCACTGGCTACCGGTGGCCGCCCGCATCCAGTTCAAAACATTGGTGCTCACGTACCATGCTGTGAATGGATCGGGTCCAGCTTACATCCAGGACATGGTCAAACCCTACATCCCAACCCGTACTCTCCGCTCTGCATCTGCAAAACTACTCGTCCCTCCCTCACTGAGAGCAAAACTCTCGACTAGGTCTCGACTCTTCGCTGTCCATGCGCCGAAATGGTGGAACGAGCTCTCTGAAGACATCAGGACCGCAGAGAGCCTTCACATCTTCCGCCGCAAACTAAAGACACACCTCTTCAGACTCTACCTCGACTAAAGACTAACAAATTGTGCACTTAAATTGTACTTGTAACGTCACTCATCTATAGCAAATTGTAAATTGGCTTATTTGAGGAAATTGCACTTTCTTGTTTCTTGTTCTCCTGAGTTTGTACCCTATGGTTGAATGCACTTATTGTACGTCGCTTTGGATAAAAGCGTCAGTTAAATGACATGTAATGTAATGTAATTCCATTAATGCCATGCCAATAAGTTTTCCATCTTCCCTCCTGTTTTTGAACCTTGATCAGAACAACATGCAGCACCATGTACAGGATAACTGCAGCGTGCAAAATGTCAATGGGGGAGAGGTTTTAGGCCCACCACCCCACGGGTACATAGTGTGTACAAAGTGTATGATTTGATAACTACTACAATCCTGTCGAGACAGACTGAAAAAAACTGTTCTATAAAGAGTGTGTGAAAATAAACACACAGTACCAATCAAACGGTTAGACACACGTTTGGACTTGAATGAGAAGATATGGCCATCGGTACTGTATGTAGCACCATTTGACTTCCGTTATTTAAAAATAATAATTTCCGCTTTTAGCTTTAAGCTTTCCGCATTCCAACGCATTTTCTACAGGAAATGCATTTTCTAGTTATTCACGGTATACTTCCGTTGCGTACGCCGTTGCTAGGTGACCAAACATAAACTACCAAACCGTTGCCTGGTTTCGGGTCACATTTTAACCCGATGTCGGGACGTCCTTGGATGGCAAAGGCGAAGCAATGAACTAAAACAGCTCCTCGCTAATCGAGCTAAAGTTACAAAACACTGGCCAATAGATAAAATAGCCAATATTAATTTTACGAAGAATACCATTAATATAACTAACAATGATGGTGGGGATTATAATTGTGTTGGAAAACAAAGAAGGGGAACCTTTGTAGGCTATATTGTTCGAGGGAATTTAATTGATGGAGCTCACAACATCTGGGCCACCATATTTGGACCACATCCATGTTGAGAACGGGCGGTGCTGAGTCGGCACCATCATAAAGCTACAGCAATAGCCCTATATCGCGCCCCTTTAGTAGAGAGGATGACTCGAGTGAACCGGTTCAATTCCCCTGTCCCTGACCACGAGTACCTCGGTAGGATCTGTGTTACCTGTCCACAGCTAACGTTAGCTTCTTCTCGTCGCTAGCTATGTCTATGTCATCGCTTTTTCTCATGAGTATTTTGTTATGAAGCTACCCGTAATTAACGTTAACCCCCCTGTTGCTGTGTGTGTGTGTGTGTGTGTGTGTGTGTGTGTGTGTGTGTGTGTGTGTTGGCCTCAGCGGACGGGGACGTGCTGTTCTACCTGAGGGACGCAGTGACCCAGCTCCTGGACCACCAACAGGAGTACACCACGTTCGGGCTGATCCGCTACTTCGCTGAATAGTATGTCCTACACTGTTAGTCTAATGGTTACCCACTTCATCTTACCAACTAACTAACTAAACCACTGATTGTTAATTAAACAGATTCTAAAATACAATCTACATGACTATTCTAATCTACAGACTATTCTAAATGTGATGTGGAAAGTCTACTCTTTTTTTTTTAATGGTCTGTTTGTCTTTACAGCACAGTATTTGTGTCTACATTTTTGTAATACAAAAATGTGATTATATTTAAGAGAGCATCTTGTCTTTCATTTTTACTGACTGATAGTGTGAATTTTGAGTTTGACTTGACTTTGTATTTATTAATTACTGTGTATGTTTGTAGTTTCAGCAGTGTGAAGAACAGTAACCATGTACTCTTCAGAGAATATAACTACATCAGGGCCACTCCCCATAACAGGGCCTCCTTCATCCGAGTCTTCTGGAGATGTTACAGACAGATTGGCAAAAGCGGTGGTGAGTTAGAGGAATAATTGGAATGCAAACCTTTTGTGTTTGGGTTCTAGTTTGATTGTTGTAGTCATTAAATAATTTCCCTATTCTCTAGATAAGGCTGCGTTTGTTATTACATGAACATAGTTATTGTAGACTGTAAAATAAGTTGAGTAAATGAATAATAAAGTAAAAAACTAATTTACCGTAGTATACTTTCATTTTGTTTCCAAATACTAATTCATTGACATGTTGAGTCCAGTGGATTTGACTGTTGTTAACATTGAAATTAGAGCTTCACTGTGGTCTGTTCTTTAAATATCATGCGTTGTATTCCAGACTTACTGTCCACGCTGGAGTACAGGTCGCTTCTGCAGTTATTGTGTCCAGACTTCCCTTTGGAGATGGTGCAGCGTGCAGCCAGGTCACTTCAGACACTCATATATGTTATTATTTCTTTGAGCTGTTGCTTACCAATCCAAAGAGGTCACACCTTTGCAACGCTAACATTGCATTCTGCCTTTTCAATTATCTTGAAAAAAATAACATGAGGTACATGCTGTTGAGTAAAGAGGATGGTGACTGGACTAACTAACTAAAGTTCAGTGGAGACATCCAGGGCTTGACATTAATTAACATTTTTGCTCACCCGCCACTGTGGCTAGTGGTTTTTCTGGGGTCAGCAGAACAGAGCCTCCGCTCGTTTTAAGAAGAATTAACTGCTTTGAGTTTTAAAATGATAAAAAATGTAGTAACTAACAGAAGCTATACAATTACAAAGTGAAATACGGTATGAATAGTATAATGCTTCGCAAAATATAGAAGTCCCCTCGTCCAGTATGGCTATCAATATTGGTTCACAGGAGGCTTCTGTCTGGGGGGGCTTTTAGGCACATACTGTTTTTTCTTTGATATGTTACTGGGTTATTTAATTGTTTTTTGACCAGTTCACCACTGCACTTATAAATAGTTCTCTGCTTTGTCTTTTCTTCTCCTTTTAGAATTGTTCAGATGGAAGATGTCGTAGACTGTCTGATGTCTTTTTCTGATTTCCTTTATGCCCTCCAGCTGCATTTCTACTACCCAGGTACAATAAAAGCTTAATATGGCTCTGTGCAGTATTTCCAGGCGTAATCAGTTCACTCAGTTTGGCTAACATAGGAGTGTTTAATGGACAGTACACCCCAAAAATCTAAACTACACATTTTGCATCTTACCTGTAATGCTATTCATCCATGTATATCCTAAATACATAGTTTTAGTATGGGATGCCAGGTGTTGGAGTTATCACCCGTTGAGACGTCTTCCTGCTCTTCAATGTCCATCTAACTCTCTCCGACAGAGCACTATCGTTTCTACATGAAGCTGCTCACCACAATGTCTGGATTATCTTGAGCAACCGGTTCCCAATTTTGTTTTGGTGGTTTAAGCACTATTTATTCCCATTACATTGAAGAGAAGGGAGACGTGTCTACGGGCGACATCTCATTGAATCTCACTGAGGTCCTAACTATTGCAGATATTGACCAATGCTAAGATTACAGACGATTAGCTAGTGCCTAATGATCCCAGAATAGGATTAACATGAAGTCCCTGTTCTGTTCAACACTAAGCAAAACTATGTTGTTACCACAGAGATATTATTTGGCTCACATAACAGCAAACAGCAAGCTCTTCCATTCAGCTTTAGTACCTCATCATTTTTACCAAAGCTGAATAGATGAATAAATAGTATTACAGCTAAAATGGAAAAAGTTTGTGTTTGTCTGTCTTGTCTTCGTGAATGATGAAAATAAACAGTTTGTGTTTAGTAGGTGTTCTGTTACACAAATGGTAAATATTTAATATTTGGATTGATTATTATTTAGTCCATTACATTTCAAAATAAAAAGCTATCTTTCATTAATGTGTGAAGAGCAATCTTAGCTTAGAGGTAAGCCACATGGAGCTGTATCAAATTTGGCTGGTCCTCGGAGGGTAGTGGTGGGGGGCAGTAGATCGCCATGACTTGGTCGGTTGAAAAGTAGTTTGCGTGCCATAATGTGTGGGCACCCCTGACTCTAATCCCCACAGAATTTACTCTCCTGTTTCTGTAGAGTTCCTGAACAGCATGCTGCTGATCTACCAGGATCTGTTAGCAGGGAAGAGTCCCAACACCGTCATCGTTCCCACATCCACCTCCATCGACCTGCTCCGTTCTGTGGCTGCAGAGAACATCAGCAAGGAAAAGCAGCAGCAACAGCAGGACGGAGTAGACCCGTCCACTCTAGCTCAGTGCATTGATGCCCTCTGTGACAGGTTCAAACACAGGTAAAACATTTGTTTGGGGTCTCATTCCTGTTTAAATACAAATCTGGTCCCACTGCGCCAACCAGATAGGATGGCATGTTGCTGCAGAATACTGGTCAAGTATGCCTTGGATTTGTGTTGTGTTCAGAGTTGGTATTCTACATTCCTTGGTTGTAACGAGAGGTTATTTGAGTTACGGGTGCCTTTCTATCATCTCAAACCAGTCTGCCCATTCTCCTCTGACCTCTAACATCAACAAGGATTTTTTGTCCACACAATTCTCTATAAACCCTAGATGGTTGTGCATGAAAATCCCAGTACATCAGCAGTTTGTGACCTTAATCAGACCACTCCGTCTGGCACCAACAACCATGCCGCGTTCAAAGTAACTTAAATCCCCTTTCGTCTCCATTTTGATGCTCTGTTTGAACTTCAGCAAGTTGTCTTTACCACGTCTACGTGCCTAAATCATTGAGTTGCGGCCATCTGATTGGTTGATTAGCAATTTGTGTTAACAAGCAATTGAACAGGTGTACCTTATAAAGTGTCCGGTGAGTGTACACTGAAGCCTTGAATAATTTTGTAACTAGCAATAGACACATCGGCATTTAACTCTGACCATGCACAAAGGCAGTGGAGTTGACACCCTATAGGCACTTTGAGAATGCAGGTTCAACAGTCCGTACATAACTGTTACAACATGAAATTAGTTTTTAATGAAAATCCTTTTATGTATAAATCACAAATTACATTTGTGGATCACTCCGTGTTCATTCATTGATACTGAGAGTGCTCTGACCTCCTGGTGTTGTGGCTGATTTTTTTGTTCCTTTGTGAAGTCATCCCCCCAGGTCCTGCATGAGGGAAGTACTTGGACAGACTAACAAAGTCTATTACTACAGCTTCCTAATGAGCCTGGCCAAACACGAGAGCATCAACCAAACTATTGGTAGGTTTCAACAGACAAAGTGGTAGGATTACTACTGGTACTGCTACCACTACTACTATTACTGGCACTTTTACTGCTACTACTACTGCTACTTTTACTGCTCCTGCTACTTCTACTGATAATGTTCCTTTTATTGCTACTACTACTACTACTTCTACTGATAATGCTAAAGCTACTACTACTACTAGTAGTTCTACTTATTATACTGCTACTTCTACTGATAATGCTACTGCTATTGCTAGTTCTACTAATAAGATTAGTACAGGTATTTGGATTTACTCAAACTTTCCTCCCTTAAAATGGCGGCCACAAGATACTCTTTAAAAGGTTAATTTTAATCTGTTAATCTTTAGTTCAGTTCTTTGGTGTCATCGTTATAAGCTTTCTACATTACGCCGTCAATATCTATGGATCATGCAAAATATTAACTTGTTCAACGTAAAACAACAAGGGACTACTGTCCTATAATGAGTTGGCAATGAGTTCAAATTACTAGTTTTTTTTTTGTTATTAGTCATAGTTATTAATTCTGATGGTAATCCTATTATTATGTTTACAAGATTAACTCCACTCAACTACTGTCTGACCCTTTCTACACTAGGCTGCCTAACTGTTATTGGGTTTTCATCGATAAGGGACAGTGCTGTAAATGCTTAGCCAAAACACAAATTTTCCTCTGTAGTCCCAAGTGCCAGATATTACAAAATAAACCTAAAAATAAGAAGATGCGATTACATTTTAAACAATATATAATTAGAAACCTTGACGCTCCCTGTCATCCCTCTATCCCTAGGGGCACTACCCAGCAGGGCAGAGTTTCTCATTGATCCAGAGATGGACCAGGACCTGGAGAAACTGTGAGAGCATGCTGCCGCCTATTATGGTTGCTCTTGTCTGTTGTCGTATACTTTTCTTTTCTTGTTTTTTCTGTGTATTGGTTGTGTCCATTTGTCTATGAATTTAATTTTAATTTAATTTAATAAAGTTAAATAACATGCTTTTTTTAAAGGTCTCCTCAATGTTTTCTAATTTTGTTGTCCTCCTTTTCTTTGGCTTTTACTTCCTGTCTCACTTTGCCTATCTTTCTTTCTCCTTTTAACATCTCGTTCATTTCCCGGTGCGTTCCAGAATTGCTCAGATCTCAGTAAGTCCCAGCAGCAACAGCAGCGGTAGTGCGGTGGGGGGGCTGAAGGAGGTGCACAGGAGAGCCTCCCCCAGGAGGAACATCCACCACAGGAGGAAGATTGAGGTGGAAAGCGATGGTTCCACGGAAGAGACCGACTCCTCTGAAAACTGACCTCTTTCAGTAGTCTGACACCTCCCCTTTCATCTTAAGTGGTGTGGTTTATGTCACAACTTTCATGTAAACCCAAAATAGTACTGGACCACTCCAGAGAACACTCCAGCTAGCAACAGACCGTCTGCTTTTCGTCCACCAGTGATGTCCAGAAAAGGGAAATGAGTCTTCATGAGGACCCTTGCACTCAAGATGGACTGATTATGCTATGTATTATTGGCCTACAGTATGTTCTGCTCATGTGATAGTCTCATGCACACGAACATGTAACTGCTCTGGAGCAATTTTTAATTTTACTGCGATCTTAAAATTTACAGTTAGGAGTATATTTTATTTTGCTAACAGTGAGTGGTATAACTACGCTGAATTACAGTTCACACAATTCTACCTGAAATTTGATTGTTATATTGGAGAAGACTCATGATAGCATACCATAATGAAACCAATACATTACATTAAGACTGTTCGCATTTCATTAGACTAGATTAGTGCCTCTCTTCTATTAAAAGGTCCTTTTTTGGCTGTATTGATTTATTTGTTAAAACCCCGACCATTTTCTTTGTTTTTGGTCTGAGTTTTACATAAATACTTCACACATCAAAGCCATGCTGTCATTTCATTTATTGTCCACTTGATGGCGCAGTAGAGCAAACGAAACACCATGAAGCTTCGGCCCATGTATGACACAATTGGATGGAAAGCTTCAATGCTTCATAAAGCTTCATCTCGCCATCACTACTTCAACTCCCAGCCTGGACTCGCCACCTGGTTTGGCTCCTACCTGGTTTGGGCCTCCCTGGGGCACTGGGTCTGAGGCACAAACCAGAAGGGTCACCAATGGCCAAATGATTATTTCTAAAACGCGGATAAAACTATATACCAGCTCAATGGGTTGTCAAACCGGACTCCGACACGGAAAGGCACAGCGTGCTCCTGTAATCTTTTTGTTTTACAGCGGTTGGCATCCATCCTATTGGTGCATTACCACCACCTTCTGCTCCGGAATATGGACCAGACAATACCCTAAAGGCCGGCGCATGCTTCTGCGTTTGCGTCTGCCTCGACGCACTCAATTCATGGTTCTGCGTGTGTTGCAGAGCAATTCACCGCCAGAACAACATGCGGAGTGACGTGTTTTGTTGAAGACGACCTAGAGAGTCACGTCTATTTATTTGTTTGTTTATTTATCAAAGACTTTATTGCCCCGTGCATCGCCACTGCTGATTTTTATCGCGGACACATTTGTCCCGTATTTTCTTCCACAACTTTGTGCACCTCTCGACCGGCAAACCGGCATTTGCGGCGATCTCCCTCCGTGAATCCAACCCGCTTCTACAACCCGCCAATGACGGCTTGTAGAAGCGGTCATATTTACGCATTTATTCCGACAAAAGTTCTTAAATCTGATCCGTTCTCTCGTAAACATTCTTCGTTTTAATAATGGCCGTATCGGGCTATGAAAGCGGAAATGTGAGACTCCGTAAAGGATGTAGTTAGTGGACCAATCGCAGCCTGGTGCGCTGCGGGAGGCTTGCGTTGCTTGCGTGGCTCGACACACGCAAGGACGCAAGGAGGTGTGAAAAGCGACGCAAGGGACACGCAAGGGGGGCTTGCGCCTGCGTCGCTCTGAAAACGCAGAAGCATAAATCAGGCTTAACCCTCTTTACCCCAAAACAAAAGGAAATAAATAAAATACAAATACAATACTGTCTGGTCTTTCCCTATCATTTAGGTGCACAACGACCCAACCGTAACCTTGTCAAAACAGTTAGTTCTCTCCTATTCCCACCTTAACTTTGATGCTCTTTTGAATGTGTTTGTATTGTCTCCCTTTCTCTTCCCTATTCCACCTATCTTGCCACATTTTATTGATATTTTCCCAGTTAATACGCCTGACCTCTGCCTTACTAATATTAACCTTCATCTCTATGCTCCCTTTCTTTAATGCCATGCTCCTGTAGTGTCATTATGTGCAGCCTTGTGCATACCCATACTAATCAGCAAACCAGGAAGTAGGAGGGGCCTGAGCCTACAGCATGTCAGGAGGGACATTTTCCCACTGCCTACATTTATATATATATCTATGCTCTCACCAGGGAAAGCTTGTATGATTTGCCAGAGGTCTATACAAAGGAGAGGATGGTAAATGGACTGTACTTGTATAGCGCTTTTCTAGTCTTCCGACCACTCAAAGCGCTTTAACACTACATGACATCATTCACCCATTCATACACTGATGACAGGAGAACCATACACAGTGACACTTGCCATCAGTAACTAACATCCACACACTATAGTCGCAGCTACAGGAGCAATGTTGGGTTAAGTGTCTTGCCCAAGGACACAACGACATGTGGGTTAGCCGGGCCTGGGATCGAACCAACAACCCTCTGATTGGAGGACGACCGTGCTCTCCACTCACCCACACACAGTCGTATTTGTGTTGCGGTTTTTCAATGTCGAGTCTGTTGTTGGACATGATGGAGCAGCTGAGTATTGCAAAGCAACCGAGCACCAATACCTTTCAGACATACGAGTGGCAGCAAGTAACAATGTCCAGTTGTAAATGTAATTTATTGACAAGATTATCCACCGTTATTTTCACCTGCATCCGTCTCTGCGTTTTACAACATCGATATCATGGGGTGTTACACCAACACCAACAGCATACAATGATAACTCTTAAACAAACACACATACATACAGCATCTATACTTGATATAACTACACCGATGAGTGATGTTGTTAGAATCAAAATAGTGGAATACAAAGAAGGGACTCTTTCTGATGGAACAGAACAACTTCCTTTGGTGCATGGATGGCTGGCATGTGGTGACTTGAGGACCCTGACATAGCTTGTCTTTCTTCCACGTTTACATTAATTTTCATTCACTTCAGTTTTGTGTCATTTGTTATAATAAAATTCTTATCTGTTTAGATTTTAGCCAATTTCTGTTGCATTGGTGAAGTATTCTATCCCAGTCACACATGAGAGATTCAGTTTGGCTGATTTGAGGTGGGGCAGTATGAGGTTCTTTTTTATTCTCTGTGCGTCTTCTACTGAAGACAGTGGTCGGCCAGTCCACAGTTTGAAGAAGCAGAGAGGAGTACTAGCACTGGAGCAAAGTAGTGTACTGGAGATACTCTAGCCAATCCACAAGAGAACATATGTAAGTTGCACTTTCCCAATTGCTTAGAGTGGACTGCCCAATGGCAAAATAAAGCAGTGGAGATACCCTAAACATGGCAAACACGTATATGGATATAGATTTTTCTAAGTGTGCCTTTCTTTTCTGAGGCTATTTTGACAGAAGTATAGTGCTTTAACTGTTGTTTTTCCAAACTGTACACTGACTGAATATGACCTCATACAACCACACTTCCAAAAACCCAGAGACCCAGACATTGGCTGTCAGGTATGGCAGGTAAAGATTAAAAAAAAGCAAAGGTCTGTCATATGTAAAAGTTTTATTTTAAACTGATTTTATACCAATACTTTCAGACAGAAGCTGCATGCCTTGTAGAAATGTAAATGTATTAGTTTTATTAATTAATTTTTATCCAGGCAAGGCTACAAACGTAGCAAGATTATGAGAGAAGAACCTCTACAAAAATATCTCAGCTACTATTAATACTGCTAACGGAATTAAAATACATTTGTGCAAAACCTCACCAAAATGTTTCATTTTATTATCTTGGATTAATGTCCTCCCAGTGAAAACGTATGATTGACCAGTTCTCCAGTAAATATGTAATCAATTGACTTAGAGACCAACCAGCCCCTTTTTGCAGTAAAACGTTGGTTAGCCTAATAATATCGTCAGTAACATGGTTTAACATTCCATGCCAGTCATCTTAGGTAGACTACTCATCTGGATGAGATGGACAGTATGTATCAAAATCCCATGATCACAGACATTAGAGGTCAAAAGTTCAACACTTCTTCCTCAGGACAAAAGCAATTATTTTATGAAGACATAAAATTTCAAGCTTCATTCCATTGACTTTTACGTACTCAAATCTGTTTCACATCCTGATGTTGAAGCTGCATTAATAGATTTGCAAGCTACTTGAGGCAACAGGACAGGCTTAAAACAAAACTTTGGTATACAAGCAGTAGTGTCTAGCAAGTTAGCAAATGTTTGTCTCTTATCATCAATCAGCAATATTACATTACAGGTCATTTAGCTGACGCTTTTTATCCAAACTTACAACTTACACTACATTTTTAACCCATGGCTCTTACATTTTGCCCGGGGAGCACTTAGGGGTTAGGTGTCTTGCTCAGGGACACTTCAACATGGGGCAGCCAGGACTCGAACCACCAACCTTGTAGCTCCAAGAGCACCCTCTCTACCCCCTGCGCCACAACAACCTCAATATCATCATTATAATTAGGCATTACTTAGGTGGACTGAGAAATATAAATCCAATATGTCTGCATTTCTTTGCATTTTATTTGGTTTCTCTCTTAAGCTGCTGAATGGTCCACTATGTTCACCAGATAATTGACAATCTATAGTGTAAGGTGGGTCAATCAGAAACAATTAGCTGAAAATGGCTGCCTGCTGCTCTCAGAAGAGATGTTGTTCGGAGTATAGTTTTCCTGCTGGAAAAGCCAAAAAAGCCTCTGTTGCATAAACCATCTCTGGTTCCACACCATGAGAATCTCCTTTTACATTGCACATTGCCATTTGAAAAAACAAGACGGAACTGCATGGAAAGTCTTGTTGCTTAGATAACCCAGTCAGAGAGCAAGTTCATTATTTCCTCTTTATATATTCAAGTATGAATGTAAAAATTGTCTAATGAGCAATATATGTTTCCATGCTGACTTGAGCACAATGTGGTCTTAGATTTAAGCAGGCTATACAGAAGAGCTGTGAGCTGAAGGCTATGTGGACAGGCATGGACACAACTGCACAGGGGTCAACTTTCTCACCAGGCAGTTCTTTTGCACATTTACTAAATTGCACAGCGTCGTTTGGGCCTTGTTTGTCACGGTTTGGGTTCATGTCCTGTTTTATTTGGTAGTTTATTGCCTCTTGTCTCCCTGTAACGTCACTTCCTGCCTTGTCCTGTCATCTCCCTGTGATTGTCTGTCATGTCATGATTGTTTCCACCTGTGTCCAATCACCTGCACCTTCCCAGTGTATTTAAGTCATGTGTGTCTCTTTTCACTTGTTGCGTCATTGTTCATTGTTGAATGTCCGGAAGTCCATGCCACAGTGTTCCTTGTTCTTGTCTGCGTTTTTGCCCCTTGGCCTTTTGCTTTTGGAAATTTTGCCTATTCAAGTATTTTTGTTTTTTGAACTCTGCATTTGAGTCCTGCCTTCTTTGTGACATTGTTATTACAGAGTGAAAGGACATTGAATTACTCAAACCAGAGTAACCATGAAGGGTTAGGTGAAAGTGTAGTTGAAGGAAAAGGATCATTAAGCAGCCAGCAGAGAAATTACACACCATAACATCTTCTCAAAAGGTCTTCAACAGTAGATTGTCAAGTCAGAGGGTAATAAGATACAGAAACATAGGTCAACATTTTTAAAACCTTAGTCTATCCTCATTAAAACAAGCATTTCAATTACTGTTTTTCATATTCCCTTAAATTGTTGCAAATATCAGTGACTGGAATTCTAGTTGTTTCACCCAAGTTAATGTTGTTGATCTATACATACTCAACATTAGATATCCAATTTGGTGAAAAGCATGAATGCTAACTGAGGGACCTGCTCTTCACATTAGTTATTTACACAGCTGAAACTGTGTAATACACATAAGCCCTAAAGAATTTGCTAGGTTTTGTTACTTTTTATTCTATATTATATCTTAATTGGAAAATGTAACATCACAAGAGTTTCCTTAGAATCCAAATTACGGTCCGAAGTTTTTATCCAAATTGCCAGTTTTAAAGACTGGAATTGAAACAGTTTAATCCCATGTGACTGTCAATATGAGTCCAAACTATGACAATGTTTGTCAAATGTACACATACTAGAACTCAAGCTACAGATAGAGATTGTTTCAATCAAGTGCATCCTTCATGCCAAGTCATAAAGATTTAGGCATTGTTGTCGGCAAACAATTTTTAATTGTTTCCTGTTTGTTTTTTCATTTTATTGAATAGTCAGATAATGATTATGATAATGCTCACATGGCTGCTAATGCTTGTTTTTCCGATACATGATGTGAAATGGTTAATCAAATCAACCAAAAAGGTCCAGATTAATTATCATACGATTCACCTATGGTGGCAAGTTAATGAAATGACGAAAAGGATTCTGTCATTACATAAAATCCTGTAAGCTGTTTATACGGTTTTACATCCAATTTCAACCACGTAAGCCATAAAACATTTACAAAACCCATTTTTGTATTTGAATTTAGTTAGGGCGCATGTCGCATTTGATCCCAGTGTGTGGAACGTGTCATCTTATCCAGTCCATCCATGGAAACATTTGTACTGTGACATGACCAAGGTAAGGACAAGCTTGTTGTATCACTGGGTAATGGTAAGGAGAGATGTCCTGCGTGCAAAGACAAACAAGTAATCAAATTCGTTGTGTAACACCCGGCTGATATGCACATGGTGAGTATTCAATGCATAATTAGGTGGGGAGAGGTGCTACTCAATAAAGATGTCTTCAGTGGGACAGGAGAAGCCAATGTTCTCCTTGTAATACTGCTGGAATGCCCTCCTGTGGAATACCAGAGAAGAGAATACCGAGATAATAGACGATAACACACAGCTTTTGCGTTGTATATTCTCAAACAAACTGGATACAGAGCAAGATTTTTTCCAACTTCTGGCCTGACTGACATTATAGATATTATTAAAATAAATACCATATGAATATAACTACTATTTTCATTGAAATTATGTAGATCCTTCACTTAAAGTTACAACAAGGAACTATCATTTTGTGTTGATTCAGCAGGTCCCAATGGAAGGACGTGGTAGTGTTTATGTGCACCAGATTTAATTTAGAACCGTAAACCGGGTTGAGGCGTGGACCTCCGGCAGCATGGTGTGGGACACTTTGCTCCAATCAGTCATATAGTGCCAGGTGAAGTAGTCCCAAACACAGCACTGTCAACCACGAGGCCACTGTTCAACACTGAGTTCAGGATTTATGGTTGTGGTTGTTGCCTCAACCTGTGCTTCAGCAGAGTGATGTTGTGGTTTGCTTCCAATGGGAACCAACTGTTGCATAGGTCATTAAAAGTTCCTCACAGTAACTTTATGTAAAAGACACAATAGCTTGCCTGCTATTAAGCTGATTGCACATTTTGTATATACGATCTTAAAGTAACAAATCAATTTTGCTTTTAAATGAATATCATTATTCAACTTTAGCAATAAACTAGGGGAGTACATGAGGTATGGTTTTCCCCTGTGTAATGGAGTAGAAGCATAAAGTAGCATAAACTGGAGATACTCAGATGAGGGTAAAGTACTTAAAGTATGTTTCAGAATACTCCAAAAGTAAAAGTCAGAAATGATGTATACAACAGAGTAGAAATGGTTAGAGCACACAATACAATAGGTCTTACCCCACAGATACGGCCAAAGGATGTGATGTTGTCTCTGACATCATCACATGACAGGCAAAACGCTGTTGGTCAGGGTGCTTGGTGATGATACCAAAATACCTGCAGTGGAATGATCAGCATTGCTCAGGAAAGGTAAAGATCATTTTGAGTTAAACCTGCTAATGGAATGTAGAAATCGATGAAGTAATCCGACTCACTTGTTGTGTTGTGGATGACAGCCACAGAATGAGATGTTCTTCAACTGGAAGAAATGGAAACACTGGTCCCCCTGATAGACGGACACGCAGAGCGAGACATAGATGTTCTAAGTTTTAAATGTTCTATCTGGGATTTTTATCAAAATTGTCTTAAATAAATACATGAGCTTAGACATGTAGTTCACTTACCCTATGTGCAGAGTGACACTGGTCTTGGACACTGATCTTCACACCCTTTACACTAACCTCCAGCACACAAGCTAAAGGAGTCTGACCTGCTAACCGCCTGTTAGACACCACCTTAAACACAAATAGTAAATCAGTTAATAAACATACATTGTTTATCAGTGGCACAGTGTGATGTCAATAAATATACTTGAGATGGGTCAGTGTTGTTAGGCCAGTCTTTGGGTCATTATCATCTGACACCGATGTTTATGTTTGTGACGGCCACGCGGGGAAGGTGCAGGCAACAGATTGACACACTTACAAGAAGGGCTGTGCACAAAGTGAAATCATAATGTAAGACATTAGGGGAAAGGAAAAAACTTGTGTCTTTACAAACTAAGCTGGAGGCTTTAAGTGTCCTGTAATGTTATTAATAAGGATTTGAACCCTGCAACAGGCACAGCGTTCAGCATTGATAACATACTGAATTTAAGTCACTTATAGGCTCAGTGGATGGTTTGGGTTATTTTTCTAACTTCGTTACGTTCGCCCTTTCACTATGGGAATTTCTTCGGTGTGACCAACTAAGGACGCTACAATGATACCACGTCTGTCAGTGACAGACAGGTTGAACTGTGTTGGGGCCCCGCCCCCTCATGTTACCACTGTCGACCGCCCCTCGCAAATCATTCTCGTCTTCTTCCCGTGAAGAACCTATTGCACCCTCAGCTTATCTTGGCTAGCTTGGATTTGCTGCTTAACAGTTCACAGACAACCCATTAAGGACACGTCGCCGAACCCAGTTCCTGGCTCTAGTCTGGATTTGCTGGGTAAGTACTTCATAGGAAGTATATTGAGTTACAACACAGTAATAAGGCAGTGTCCGTGTCAAGGCGAGCTGTTCTCCCGACTGCCCGGTATTTGGTTACCGGTGTCTATTTATTATCTCTGGCTAACGCGTTACGGTGAGCCTAACAGGTCTCGGGTAGCATTAGTTTGCTAGTCGAGACAAATACCGCTAAGCTTGGCTAATTGTTCATAAATTTCCCTCTCAGTTGCCATGTCAGCCGCTACCCCTGCCAATAGGTCAGTACCGAAGGCTAAAGAGACAACAAAACTGTTACAAGTTCACTTATTATTGATTTCCATCATTTGGTTTAATGTTAGGTCCTGTCATTAACCAACGTAATTCTCAAATCTGTAGGTAGTTTCAAAGACGGACATTTGCTTTCAAAGGTGGTCTTGCCCTGGGCGCCATTCAATGCAGAACCGTCCCTGGATGAGTGGCGTTACAAGTACAATTTAAGTGCTACAATTTGTTAGTCTTTTAGTCGAGGTAGATTCTGAAGAGGTGTGTTTGTTAAATCAAGAATAGAATTTAAGGTACTTCTCACCTACAAGGCACTTGGTGGTGAGGCACCGTCTTATCTTAAAGAGCTTGTAACACCGTATTGCCCTACAAGGCAGTTGCCCAGGGGTACTTGTTGTTCCTAGGGTTTTAAAAAGTAGGATGGGAGCCAGAGCCTTCAGTTATCAAGCTCCTCTTTTGTGGAACCAGGTCCCACTTCCAATCCCGGTGGCAGATTCGGTCAGCTCTTTTACGATAAATCTTAAAACTTTCCTCTTTGATATTGCTTTTAGCGCTGGCTCAGGTTAGCCCAAACCAGCCCTCAGTTAAGCTGCTATAGGCTTAGACTCCCGGCGGATACACCAAGCTCCTGTCTCACGCTCTCTTTCTACAATAATCCATGTTTTATTAATGCACATGACTAATTCGGCTTCTTTTTTTGTGCTTTCTCCCCAAGCAGGTCTCCGTTATCACAACTCAGACAGAGACCCAAACGCAGATATGAGGAATAAGGTTTAATGAAGAGGAATACGGGCAGGCAGTGTCGTTGTCGGAGGCAGGCAGGAGTTCGGTGCACGGGAGATCAGGGGTTCAGAGGTGGCAGGCAGTGTCGTTGTCAGAGGCAGGCCGGAGTTCGATACACAGGACGTCGGAGGTACAGAGGTGGCAGGCCGTGTCGTTGTCGGAGGCAGGCAGGGGTCAGTACACGGGGAATCTCAAGAATCGACTGGAAACTACTGGGATATAACGCTGGTAAGACCTGGTGAAACACACAAGACGAACTGGCAACAAGAACAGGGAGAAGACACAGGTTATATGCCCAAGGGATAATTGACAAACAGGGAACACCTGGTGTGGGAGGAGACAGGGGAAAAACAGGTGAACACAATTAGGGCGTGACAGTACCCCCCCTCCTAGGGGCGCCACCTGGCGTCCTACCTGGTGCCGTACCTGATTGACGGGGGTGGCGACGGCGAAAGTCGGCGATGAGGGAGGGGTCCAAGATGTCCCTGGAAGGAACCCAGCAACGCTCCTCCGGTCCGTAGCCCTCCCAGTCAACCAGGTACTGGAAACCCCTGCCACGCGGTCGGACCCTCAGGAGACGCCGCACTGTATAGACTGGGCCCCCGTCAACCATCCGGGGAGGCGGCCGAGGAGGTGGGGGGGGGGGGGGGGGGGGGGGAGGCGACAAAGGGACACAGGTTTAATACGGGAGACATGGAAGGTGGGGTGTACTCTAAGGGTACGAGGAAGGACCAAACGGACAGCAGAAGGACTGATGACCCTGGAGATGGTAAATGGGCCGATGAACCGGGAAGACAGTTTCTGGGATTCCACACAGAGAGGCAGATCCCGAGTGGACAACCACACTCTCTGCCCCCTACGGTAGCGAGGAGCAGGGGTCCGACGGCGGTCTGCCTGTCGGCGATACCTGGATGCCGTCCGGAGAAGAGCAATCCGGGCCCTCCTCCAAGTCCGACGACAGCGGCGGACGAATATTTGGGCTGAGGGCACCCCCACTTCCGCTTCCTGGACAGGAAAAAGGGGAGGTTGGTAGCCGAGGGAGCACTCGAAGGGGGAGAGGCCCGTAGCAGATAATGGAAGGGTGTTACGGGCATATTCCGCCCAGACCAGCTGTCGACTCCAAGTGGTGGGATTGGAAGATACTAGGCACCGCAGGGTAGTCTCCAGGTCCTGGTTGGCCTGCTCCGACTGACCATTAGACTCTGGGTGGAATCCGGAGGACAGGCTGGCTGACGACCCGATGAGAGCGCAGAATGCCTTCCAGAACTGGTATGCGAACTGGGGACCCCGATCCGACACCATGTCAGTGGGAAGTCCATGGATCCAGAAGACGTGTTGTATCATACAGTTGGGCCGTCTCCTTGGCAGAGGGGAGCTTGGGTAAGGGGATAAAGTGGGCTGCCTTGGAAAACCGGTCCGCGACAGTGAGGATGACGGTGTTGCCATCGGAAGGAGGAAGACCGGTCACAAAGTCCAGTGACAGGTGGGACCACGGCCGGCGTGGCGTAGGCAACGGTTGAAGGAGGCCGGCCGGAGCTTGCCGCGAGGTCTTACTTTGGGCAGACACCGTGCAGGCGGAGACATAAGAGGGCACGTCCACCCCCATGGTGGGCCACCAAAACAGTCTACGGATGAAAGCAAGGGTCCGGCGAGCCCCGGGATGACACGAGAGGTTGGAGGAATGGCCCCACTTCAGAACTTGAGACCGCATGGGGTCCGGAACAAACAGGCAGCCTGTAGGGACATTCCTAGGGACCTGGCTTGACCGCTGTGCCTTGCGGACCTCAGCTTCTATTCCCCAGACCAGGGATGTAGCCAGGCAGGAAGTGGGAAGGATGCGCCTGGGATCTGGAGGGGTGGTAGCAGGGCTGAAGACTCGAGACAGGGTATCCGGCTTCACGTTCTTGGAGCCAGGGCGATATGAAAGAAGAAAATTAAAACGGCTGAATAGCAGAGCTTACCTGGCCTGCCTGGAGTTGAGTCTTTTAGCGCTGCGAAGGTACTCAAGGTTCTTATGGTCGGTCCAAACCAAAAACGGCAGCTCCGAGCCTTCTAACCAGTGCCTCCATTCCTCCAACGCCACTTTGACGGCCAACAACTCCCTGTTGCCGACGTCATAGTTCCTTTCCGCTGCACTGAGTCTGTGGGAGAGAAAGGCACAGGGATGCAGTTTCTGGTCGAGGGCTGAGCGCTGGGACAGAATGGCTCCCACGCCCACTTCCGAGGCGTCCGTTTCCACCACAAACTGGTGAAAGGGGTCGGGTTGGATGAGGATGGGGGCCGTGGTGAAGCGCTGCTTAAGATCTGCAAAAGCACGAGCCGCTTCAGGAGACCAGCGAAAGCGGACCTTGGTAGAGGTGAGAGCGGTGAGGGGAGATGCCAAGGTGCTGTAGTCCCGGATGAAGCGACGATAAAAGTTTGCGAATCCCAGGAACCTCTGGAGCTGAACCCGGGAGTGCGGTTGTGGCCACTCCTCCACCGCCTTCACCTTGCAGGGATCCATTTGGATGCTCCCAGTTGCAATGATGTATCCCACAAACGAGATAGTGGAGCGGTGGAATTCACACTTCTCCGCCTTAACGAACAGCTGGTTCTCTAGGAGGCGCTGGAGCACCTGGCGGACGTGAGCAACATGCTCCTGGGCAGAACGGGAGAATATCAGGATGTCGTCCAGGTACACAAAGACGCACCGTTTCAGCATGTCCCGGAATACGTCATTGACCAGTGCCTGGAACACTGCAGGGGCGTTGGTCAGGCCGAAGGGCATCACTAGATATTCATAGTGGCCGTTAGCGGTGTTGAAAGCCGTCTTACACTCGTCCCCTTCCCGGATCCGAACCAGATGGTAGGCATTTCGCAGGTCCAGTTTGGAGAAGACCGTCGCCCCCTGAAGGAGCTCGAAGGCTGAGGAGATGAGGGGAAGCGGATAGCGGTTCTTGATGGTGATGTCATTAAGGCCCCTGTAATCAATGCAGGGGCGTAGAGATTTATCCTTCTTGTCCACAAAGAAGAATCCCGCCCCCGCAGAGGATGACGACGGGCGGATAATTCCTGCCGCTAGAGAGCTCTCCATATAGGCCTCCATGGCCTTGGTCTCCGGACCAGACAGAGAGTAGAGACGCCCCCTAGGGGGGGGAAGTGCCAGGAAATAGGTCGATGGCGCAATCATTATGCTTTTGAAGAATGGCCCAGAACCACAGGCACGTGAGGAGAATTTATAAGTAAAAACCTGACGGGCTCGCCATGATTGCCAGAGATGCGTAGAACCACTGGAACGGTACAGAGCCTTGTACACCTTGCCAAGGGGCCGGCCGTCCAAGGCTCGAGCCTCTATAGGAGTGGAGAGGCGTTGGGTCGAGATGCCCAGTTGCTGGACCAGGGCGGAGTCAATGAAGCTCTCATCAGCCCCGGAGTCAATGAGCACTCTGATGGTGTTGGATTGGGCCCCCCACAAAAGAATTGCATGCAGCGGAGCACGAGTAGTATGAGTCCAGGGAGTCTCTGTTTGGCCCACCAGCATACCCGCCCCTACTGATGAGCCTGCTCTTTTAGTGGGCAGGTGGAGATGTAATGGCCGGAAGTGCCACAGTACAAACAGCTGCGGCTGCTAAATCGCCTCTCCCGCTCAGCAGGGCTTATTCTCGCCCTTCCGAGATCCATGGGCTCTGGTCTATCGACTTCGTGAGGCCTCGGATACTTCCGGAAAGACTCTGCTGAGCCCCTAGTGTCTCTTTGGTTGGAGAGCCGGATACTTCCAGTTTGTGGGGGGGTTAGGGGGGGCTGATTGTCTCTCCCGGTTTCTATCCCGCAGCCGGCTATCTATCCGCATAGAAAGGTTCACGAGGGAGTCGAGATCAGGGGGCAGCTCTCGTGCTGCTAGCTCATCCTTGATAATGTCGGACAGCCCATTAAGAAAAGCGTAGAAGAGAGAGTCGGAATTCCATGAACTATCTGCAGCCAGAGTGCGGAAGTCCACCGCGTAGTCTGACACGCTGCGAGAGCCCTGTCGGAGTCGCAGGAGTTTACGGGCTGCTTCCCTCCCCGACACCGGTGACTCAAAAACCTTCTTTATTTCGGCCATAAAGGCAGCCAGACTGGAGCAGATGGGTGTTTGCTGTTCCCACACTGCCGTAGCCCAAGTTCCTGCCCTCCCGGACATAAGTGAAACGATGTACGCTACCTTGGAACGCTCCGATTGAAACAAGGATGGTTGTAGCTCGAAGATCAGGGAACACTTGGAGAGGAACGAACGACAGGTTCTCGGGTCTCCAGAATAGCGCTCAGGAGGTGGTAAGTTGGGTTCCCGAGGGGCCGTGTTGGTTACCGGCAAGGCCGCACTGGCTGCGAGGCCACCTTGGTCTGGGGCAGGGGCCGCTGTAGTTGGCTGTCCGATAGACATCCCACGAAACTGCTCCATCAGGGATTGCTATGTCCGATCGTGGTGGTCAGAGAGGCTTTAAAGTCCCTCCATGACCCGTTGTAGGATGTCTTCGTGCCTTCCTATAGCAGCCTCCTGAAGAGCGACGGCATTCCGGAGGGAGTCAGGTTCTGCTGGGTCTGTCATGGCCAGTTTGTACTATCACAACTCAGACAGAGACCCAAACGCAGATATCAGGAATAAGGTTTAATGAAGAGGAATACGGGCAGGCAGTGTCATTGTCGGAGGCAGGCAGGAGTTCGGTGCACGGGAGATCAGGGGTTCAGAGGTGGCAGGCAGTGTCGTTGTCAGAGGCAGGCCGGAGTTCGGTACACAGGAC
This sequence comes from Gasterosteus aculeatus, assembly GCF_964276395.1. Classification (NCBI taxonomy): domain Eukaryota; kingdom Metazoa; phylum Chordata; class Actinopteri; order Perciformes; family Gasterosteidae; genus Gasterosteus; species Gasterosteus aculeatus. Next base: position 5,525,221 of record NC_135698.1, read on the forward strand.
GTCGGAGGTACAGAGGTGGCAGGCCGTGTCGTTGTCGGAGGCAGGCAGGGGTCAGTACACGGGGAATCTCAAGAATCGACTGGAAACTACTGGGATATAAAGCTGGTAAGACCTGGTGAAACACACAAGACGAACTGGCAACAAGAACAGGGAGAAGACACAGGTTATATGCCCAAGGGATAATTGACAAACAGGGAACACCTGGTGTGGGAGGAGACAGGGGAAAAACAGGTGAAAACGGGTGAACACAATTAGGGCGTGACATCCGTAGATCGTAGTTCCTTCTGGACCCTGGTCCTGACACCTGCTGCTACCATCATCCTTATTATTATCTTAAATATTAATCATATTACTATTACTGTCATCATAAACCAACACTACCCTTTCCTAAAGTCTTTGTGATTTCCCTCCCCACAGGCTTCTGTGGGTGGTGGTTCTCTCTGATGGTGGTTGTCCCTGCAGTGGTTCTGCCGTGCGCCTGGCTTACTACTATGCAATTATTTGAAAAATTTCTGTTATAGGAATTGAATGTTTTATACATCTTTTACATTGTTCATTCTGTACACATGACATCCATGTCCATCCCGGGAGGTCCAGACGACCTAGAGAGTCACGTCTGTGTGAACGTCGTTGGTTTGTTTTTTTATTTATCAGAGACTTTTTTGCCCCGTGCATCGCTACTGTTGCTTTTCATCGTGGACATATTTTCCCGTATTTTCCTCCACAACTTTGGAAACCCCTCGACCGGCAAACCGACGTTTGCGGAGATCTCCCTCCATGAATCGGAGGCCATCCGCGCGTCCGTATAGTCCGCCAATGACAGAGGATGTCGCATCTGTACAGACTGTAAAGCCAAATTTGCGATTTTGGGCAATACAAAATAAAATTAATTGAATTGAATTGAATCCTATGTGCATAGCCTGCATGGGCGCAAAACACGGCAACACAGGCAGCGCTAGCGGACCCACAGTCCTGTCTGCACTGCGCGGCAATGCCTGAGAAGACCTTAGAAAGAAGGCTCAGAGTGGCGGTATCCACTAAGGAAGACACGTGCCTGTCGGGAACCGCCCCGAAAGCCTCAGCCAGCACCCATCTTCCGTGAGCCTCTTTGAGCTGGGCGGTTAGCTCCTTTTCTTTCCTTATCGGTTTAAAAGCATGATTTTAAGTGGGATTTTCAACACATAGTGTATTCTTTTTAGGTCATTGCGAAAAATTGAGGATTTAGAGGGGATGGTGGCCGAGAGATAAATAATTACTTTTACATTGTTCTATGAAGTGTTTGGTTTGTTTGTGTAATGTATCGTTTCTCTCCGCTTTTAAACACTGGAGGAGCGGGTTTGTCCATGTTTATTAGATGTAGTGTGTCTTCTTTCTTGTGGGCATGGTGCTGTGCTAAAGGGAGATGGTAGTCGCATGCAGATCTTATTGTGTTGTGAGTCACCTTAGCTACATGCTATGCATAGGTAAAGCTAACCCTAACCTTGACTAAGTACTTTGTGTAAGCTTGTCTTCAACAAGCTCGTTTTTGTTTAATCACATTTTACAGCCTGCCTCCGTTTTCAAGTTATTTGACATACGGAGCTTATGATGCCTACACGGCGGAGCCGGAGCGGAGTACTTTTGCTATCTGGGGAGGATGACTCCACATTTCCTGTTGAGCCGCCCAGACCCCCTAGTGCATCTGGTGTTGTCCCCCCACTGGACAGAAACTTGTCCGCAAACGGGCCGCGTCTAAATTGGGAAATGGGCAGGTACTGGTCCAGTCCGTTTAAGAGTAGGCTCCCCCAGCAAGGGCTACTCATAACTTGAGTAGTTTTGAGTAGTAGTAGTAGTAAGTCGAAGGGATGGGGGAGCTGGGTCTGGCGGGACCACCAAAGTTGGAGCTATCAGTGGCTCACCACCTCCACCCAAACCGCCGCTCTCTCAGCTTCCTCGAACATCGCCCTGCCTAATAATAGAGCGCCTCACCGCCTCCATTTTGCAGAGAATGTATCGCTATGCAACACAGTCAGTGTGTTCGCTGAACACGACGACTCTGCTCTCCGCATACAATGGGGGAAACCCTGGAGGAGATGGGCAGGCAGCTAGACTCTGGGTCACCTAACCCAGCCCTGTGGGATGAGATTTGTGTAGTCAACGATCTCATCCTGCAATACAGGGCTGCGTCCGTGTAATTAATGGGCCTTGCTGTCTCAGGTGAGAGGGCCCTGTGGCTAAATCTCTTGGGCCTCAGTGGCAGAGGTAATGGATGCAGCTTCTGACCCAGTCAAGGGTCTGTTTGGTCCTGCTCCCTCTTCCTGAAGAACAGTGGCGCGCATGCGCATTGCATCCATGGGTTTATCTACTATTTCTCAGGGGTACAGACTACAATTTGCAATGGTGTGTTAGTTTCAGTAGCCAGCTTGAGTTCTAGAGAACGAAATAACATTGCTGATGAACAAAAGATCAGAGCTGTCCAGAGTGAGGAAGCTCAGCGGCGTTTTTACTCCCGCTACTTCCTTATCCCAAAAAGGGGGGGTGCATCCCTCCGCCCCATTTTAGATCACGTGTGTTAAACAGGCACCTGCGGCTCTGTTGTTCAATTCGTCCGGGGTATTGGTTTGTAACGAATTTGTAGCATATTTTCATATCGCCATTTATCCAGCACACCAGAAGTTTCTCATGTTTGCAAAACCTATGAGTACCAAGCCGTCCCATCTGGGCTCTCATTAGCCTCAAGGGTGTTCAGCAGGTGTGTGGAAGCCGCTCTGTCTCCGTTATGGAACAGCGGCATCAGGATTTTCTCGTACATAGACGATCATCTGACATCCACACTGCTAGAGCCGCTCTCTCTCCTCTGTCCTCATCCTTCTGGACCTCTCCGCTGCATTTGACACAGTCAACCACCAGATCCTTATTTCCTCCCTTCAGGAACTTGGTGTCTCAGGCTCTGCTCTCTCCCTTCTCTCGTCCTACCTCGACGGCCGCACCCACCGGCGCGGTAACCTGGCGAGGATCTGTGTCGGAACCTTATCCTCTTACTACTGGAGTTCCTCAGGGTTCCGTCCTGGGTCCCCTCCTCTTCTTGCTCTACACCAACTCTCTCGACGCTGTCATTCGCTCGCATGACTTCTGCTACCACAGCTATGCCGATGACACCCAACTAATTCTCTCCTTCCCTCACTTGGACACCAAGGTGGCGGCACGGATCTCTGCCTGTCTAACTGACATCTCTCAGTGGATGTCTTATCTGAAAATCAACCCCGACAAGACTGAACTACTTCTCTTTCCGGGAAAAGATTCTCCGACCCAGGACATGACTGTCAACTTTGGCAACTCCGTGCTAACGCCCACTTTGACCGCTAGGAACCTCGGCATCACACTCGACAGCCAACTTTCCCTGACTCCCAACATCACTGCGACAATACGATCCTGTAGATCGCTTGACTGGTCTTTAACCTTCCGAAATTCTCCCACACTACTCCACTGCTCCGCTCTCTTCACTGGCTACCGGTGGCTGCCCGCATCCAGTTCAAAACATTGGTGCTCACGTACCATGCTGTGAATGGATCAGGTCCAGCTTACATCCAGGACATGGTCAAACCCTACATCCCGACCCGCACTCTCCGATCTGCATCTGCAAAACTGCTCGTCCCTCCCTCACTGAGAGCAAAACACTCGACTAGATCACGACTCTTTGCTGTCCTTGTGGAACGAGCTCTCTGAAGACACCAGGACCGCAGAGAGCCTTCACATCTTCCGCCGCAAACTAAAGACACACCTCTTCAGACTCTATCTCACGGATTTGGGGTTCAATGTAAACTGGACAAAATGTCGAGTTGAACCGGTGCAATGTACAGATTACTTGGGTCTTAACATAAACTCCTCCTCTTATCGCGTCACGTTGACAGAGGCGAGAAAAGCGTCCCTCACGCAGTGCTTTACCCTCTTCCGGCTGGGAAGAGCGGTGTTGTTCAGACTATGCCTTTGCTTGCTCTGCTTGATGGCGTCAGTAATATCTGTGGTACATTTGGGGCTTCTACGGATGAAGAATTTTCAGCGCTGGGTTGTGGCATTGCGGATCCCTTTGCCTCAATGTCCACTGTTTTTACTAAAGCACCACTGGGGATGGATGTGCTGGCCCACTTGTGGCCTCGTGGCATTCCCCCCTTCTCAGCCTGATTTCCCCGACTGTAGACAGAGTGCGAGAACAGGGCTTGACGCTAATCTTGATCCAAGCACCAGGTGGCAGAAATAATACAGCTCTTGACAGACGAGCCGTGGGCTTCTCCCCATACGCAGGGATCTTCTGTCCCAGGGTGGTGGGGAGATCTTCCACCCTCACCCCGACCGAATAGGGCTCTGGGCTTGGCCTGTGAGGTGGAACCTGAACGCAACAAGCCTGCCTGAACGTGTCATTGACACCATGCATTCAGAGTGCAACTTGCTCTCTGTACAGTGGTAAATGGCTGCTTTGTGAGGGATAGTGCCGTCTGAGGCACATCGTTCCTCTCCAGTGTTCAGTAGTTGACCTACTGTGTTTCCTGCAAGATTTAGTAGACGAGGGCAAAGCCTTTTCTACTATTAAAGTATATTTATCGGCTATTTCAGCTTGTAATTTGGGCTTTTGTGAGAAGCTGGTGGGGTAGCATCTTTTAGTATGTTGTTTCATGAAAGGTGCTCGCCGTAAGCTCGGCGTTTCCAGGCCCCTGGTTCCTCTGTGGAATCTATTGGTGGTTTTGGAGGCCCTGTCTCAACACCCGTTTAGGCCTATGGTGGTGGTGGAGATGAAGGTTATTTCAGTTAAAACAGCATTGCTCTTAACCAGAGAAAAGCGTTTGAGTGACTTCCTGCGTGTTCATCGCCCTTCCTGCTTACAGTTTGCTCAAGGCTCACCAGGGTCAGTATGTATGAGGTCAGTCTCAATAATTGCAAATGAACACAGAACGACTGACAAATGCAAACCGCTAGATTGACAAATGCACACGGAACAATTCACAACTGTATTTGATTCATGAATGCACACAGAAGGATTTACAAATAAATTTCAATGCACACATAAATGAATCACGATTTATATTTGCGGATCGCACTGTATTTATTTGCGGAACAATGCGTTTTTCCAACATAGACCTATCTGTAGCAAATCAGGCGCGCCACTTCTAGTGTAAGTGAATCATGATTAATGTACCCCTCCCCCCCACATGTTGTAAGACATGACATATTCTTGAACCGTGAATTATTCGTTTTGACATGTTAACATTATGTTGGTGGAGAAAATTCTGTGAATTATTTGCAACTTCTTATTCAGTTTAATATTGTAGCTCCATTAGCTTAGTTAGCTAGCTAGTGACTGTGATGTGTGACCGGGTCTGTCACCTAGCAGCACTTGTCCAATCTCTAAGTTACATACTTATTATTGCATATCTATTTGCACCTCCTTGTTTGGGTGCTGCAATTGCTAAGAATGAACACAAAAAGAAAGAGATGGCAGTTCTTATCCAAAATCTGCATACAAATGGGGTAGAGATATAACAAGACAAGAACAGCAGTCTACCATACAAACGTCTGCTGTTTAACGACCTGTCCAACTTGACCTCCAGATACAGGGGTTGTCACTCTTGACACAGCCTGATTTTGTTGGAGATATATAAATTACTTATTTTTTCTCTTCCTAGGTTTGGATGGTAAACAACAACAAGTAATGTCAGGATTTAGCATTCACTTTTTCAAAATGTTTTCTTTGTCATCCGACGCTTACTTGGAAAATACTTCGGATTTGCAAGGAAAGTTGAGCATGTTTTGCAACATGCTCAACCTAGAAGTTGACCCCACAGTTCAGCACTTGAACACTGCCGATCAGAATGCATGGTTAGGTTCTGTTGAGCAGTGTCTGTATGTACCTTCTGCATTGCAGCACAAAGCATGTCATTGCCTTTGTGGATTGGGACCTGAACTGAACCCAGGAATTGCCCCAGGAACTGATCTGTCCAGCCATCTTTCTGGACTGCAAGAGCAAAAGTGAAAAAGAAGCTTTAATCATGAGATGTTGTTTATGGTGGTAGTATTTTTTCTTGTTCATTGCTGTTTTTTGCAATGTACCTTGGTTAGTATCTTTAGCCACCCTCACAGCATAGAAGGCAGGGAAGATGCCAGTATCTCCGGTCCTCATGTTGTAACCTTGACACCAAAGGTCCTCCGACTGGTTCAGCATTAACACTGGGTCATCTGTTTCTAGATACAGCTCGTCTGCATGACGGGGGACAAACCTAAAAGACATAGATTTTGGCCTTATGGGTTTATTTGGACATGTCCCTATGAGTTTGTGCATGTTCATATGTTTTGACCTGTAGACAGCTCTGTGGCTCTGTTGTCTCTCCACTCCATCCAAAACACAGGAGAACACACCAAATGACCCAGCACCTGAATAATAAAGCAATGATGTCACTCATTTGAGAATATGATATTTTAATGAAAACGTGATCCAATTATGACACAGAATCTGAAAGTTCAAATGGCCACCACTATCAGAAATGGAAATCGTTGACCCTGAATACTGCTGGTGGTAGAATGAAAAAAGATATGGGGAGCTGCTACAGCACAGTGGGATTTAATCAGCAATGCACACAAGTCAAAGGCACAAATAACCAACACATTATAATTCACAAACGTGAATAAAAGTATGTTTTGTGAAATTAGTCAGATAATATTCACATTCCAACAATTCTTGTTTTAACACACATTGACACTTTGGAAATGCCTACACCTAGCATCCACGTCACGCCGCGTGTTTTATTTTCTGTAAATGCAGACCTTTAAAGAGCTGCTGATGCCATTAATTTTTGAAAATGTCACAATTGCATTCTAGTCTCAAGGGGCAGAAACTGACCATTAACCGTTTTTAATGAAGTGGATTTTCTTTTGAAACAGTGATAAAATGCCAGTGTTCTGGTTTTTAGATTTAGTGTTGGTGAGTTTAGGAGTTATTTCCTACAATCAGGCCCATATGGACTGGTATTGTTCCTTTCTTTTGTGGTTCTAATGTAAAACATTGCATTATATTTTAAATATTTCTTTAACAATTTTTTGTCATTGCTTCCATATATATATAGTATTATGTTATACTTAATTGCCTGTGAGAATGACATGATTTTTTGCACCTAACCTCAAAGGAGCCCAATTTTTTTTTTTATTTAAATCAAAAATATACAAAGAATATACAAACCTGTGGTGCTGTAATGACTGCTGTTGTTGGAAAACAGGTTGTGGAACTTCTTACTTCTTGAAGCTCCTGGTCTTCCTCCATCAGGTTCTTCCTCCTCTGAAGTTGTGGTTGATGTTACCTTGGACTGCTTGCAGATCCTTCCCACAACGTCCCTCCTCCTCTTCACCTCTTCCTCCCTCCTCCTCCTCTTGACATCCTCTTCTCTCCTCATCTTTGTCTCATCCTCCACCTTTCGTCTGTTTTCCTCCTCTTTCCTTCTGTCTTAGAGCCAAAAAATAAGGAAAAGATTAGCAGCAAAAAGCATGCAAAATGATAGTGAGGGTTTGCTTTTGAATCTATTGTGGTGCTCCACACGCTAAGTATTGGGCCCTCTACTCTTAAAGTGGATTGTTTCCTATTGGAAAAGTTAAAGAACAGCTTTTATTTTTATTTTTTGAGCTACTACTTTGTCCATACAACCTAAAAAAGTGATTCTTTTTTTACATTCTGTTAGTCACAAAGTTGGTTACTCGTTCCAATTTTTATATTCAAACACAAAGATTGCAGCAAATGCTAGGAAGATTACATGGCTTCTGACCACAGAAATCTATTGTTTGAGTCAAGTGACTCGAAGAATCATTTATAGAGATTTATTTGTTCAGTTGACCACAACCTTTTTGGCAGAAATGGAATGTTCTGATGGTCATGCTTCCAAAGGGATAGACACTTACATTTCATAAACTTTAATTAACTGTTAACTGGGACTGAAAAGAGGTCAGCCATGTTAAAAAAAAATCTGTACCTTGCTTTCTTGCTTTCTCTCTCCTCTTCCTTTCCTCCTCATACTCTGGATCTTCCTCCTCATTGGCTGACTGATAGACCGTCTCTGCATCACTGTCATCATTGTAACTGTGCAAGCAGTCCTTGAGGCTGACCAGCTCTAACTGAGCGTGTTCATCGACCACCAGAGTGTATTTAACAGAGTCATAGTTTAACTGTGCCATATCTTCCCTCTTTGGTGCAACCTGAGCAGCCGCACCATCTCCCTGAGTGACAAAGGTGGTGCCACCCACCTTATTGTTATAGTCACCTTTTCCTCCCCTTGCCTCCACCTCTGACTTTGTACAGTCCACCTCAGCTTTTTCATTATCTGTAAGGCAAGGGGTTGGACCAATCTGGATGTTCAAGCACGGAGTTGGATCTCCTTCTCCCTCTTCTTCGCTGATGTCTGTGTCGATTCGGTGGACTTGAGAAGGATGTGGAGGCCCTGGTGGGGGTCCCTCTGTATCTGAGCTGAGGGACATTCTGTTTAGCCCCCCCTCGCTGCTGGACAGGGAGAGGATTGAGGGGTTGTCTTGGATCCTTTCATGGTTTTGGCCTTAAAGCACACAATATGTTAGCTACAACAGAGTGCTTAAATGTATAGAGTTACTTGTAAACTGCCTGCAAACAAAATGGGAATCAAAATGATTCATGAACCAGAGATATGATTACATAGATTAGATATACCTTTCCTTAGAACGTGATGGTGTGGCGTGATACAGATATTGAAAAGAGCAAACTAGTACTAGTTTTATTTAGTAGATGGAAGCCATTCAATAACAAGGGTTTTTATCACCAAGTATAAAAGTTACCTACCACCCTGTGCTAAAGATGGGTTCCTTACCTTGGTTATGGGTCTTGTCCTCGGTTCGTGGTGCTAGAGGCGTGCGTGGGACCACCATGGCTGTAAGATATACTTTTTGGTTGGACAGTATGTTATTGGGCTTCACTACCCCTGCTTTGTTAACTCCTTTAGAACCTACTTTTCCTTTCCCATGAGCCCCCCAGCTTTTCAGTCCATTTGTTTCTCTTGGCCTCTGATGTCCATTTCTCTCTTTCTCCTTCCCCCTGGACTGATCACACAGCCTTCCACCTCTTCTATCTTCCTTCCCGGTTGTCCCTCCATTGTGACCTCTGGTGTCGCCCAGGCTCCTCTCTCTCATTGCTAGGGCTCCTCTTATTCCTTTCATTTGACTCCTTGCTGTGGTGTAGGGCTGTGTCTGTGTGAACCCTGACACTTGTCTTTCTCTCAGTCGAGCTTGCGTCTCTACAGCAGCAACCTGAGAGCTAGTTTTGCTGTTCACTCCGTTGGCTGGGGGTGGTTTTGGTGCCAGGCGGCGCGTTTTTTGTTGGACTTTGTCCTCTGCTTTTGGTTGGACTGGGGGTGTTAGATCCCCTTAAGACACACACAGAAAAAACAAAAGGTATCATATTACGTATTACACAAACAGTTGTACACAGATGGATTATCAAAATTGCATTCAGTAGGCAGTTGATGGATTAGAATGACATGAACTGAAAAAAGCACACAATATATTTCAAATATTTGAGTATTTATTGCTTTCATTGTCAAGGATGGATAGATCGATCGCTACCCGTCAAAAGTATGTCTAAACTTTTGACGGGTACTGTAAAATCAAGGCTGTTTGAATAGGCTAAATTTTAAGTGCCTCAATCACTTCAATTAATCAGATTATGTTTTTTTTTAATGTTCCTTCTGGCAATGGGCTTAATAGAATGCATCATCAAATGAGATCTTGCTAGCGAAAATAATTATCTCAACTCCTTAATAAGTAGATAAAAACAAGCCAAAGTAGGTTCCTGGCGAGTCATCCTGCAGAATAAAATGGAGGGCCATGTTGACTGCATCATCTACAGACCTGTTGGCTCTGTAGGCGAACTGCAAGGGGTCCAAGAGGGGGTCGGTAAAGGTTTTGGGTTGGGACAGGACAAGGCGCTCAAAGCACTTCATGACCACTGAGGTCAGGGCGATGGGCCATTAAGTCCTGCTATCCTAGGCGTTTTGGGGACATGGCATGTCCAGTAGAGTGTTAAAGATGTTGGTGTACACCAGAGACAGCTGATCAGCACAATGCTTCAGGGCGAAGGGGGAGACAGAGTCTGCACCGGCTGCTTTCGAGGAGTTCTGCAATTTAAATATCCTTGTGGTGACGGGCGTGGTTGGGCTCGGCTGCAGAGGGGACGTAGAAGGGAGTGGTTCGGGGAACGGTGCCGGGGGAGGCATAATCAGCCTCAGCTGAGATTAATCAGTGTTTGTGTTCCTCCTTTAAGTAGGAGAGATCCGGCGACAGCGAGGAGGGAGGCGAGGAGGCTGGAGCCGGTCGTGCATTGTAAAAATGATAAAATACTAAACTACTACTACTACTACTAAAGACTGTACACTGAAACCCTCAGCCGCATCCTCATTATTCCGGGACCCCCACAGACCCACACGTTACAATCCTATTGACGTTCCTCTCCAGAATAGAGAGAGGCGTGTACAAAACCAATGCACCAAGGCAGCCATCTGCAGCCCCATCTTGAAATTTTCTTACTTGCCTGCCATGCTCGGGCTGGTATCTCCCAATGTTTTGGGTCTATTACTCATGAAAAACTAATCAGACCAGGGTGGGCATTGAGTCTAGCGCCCAGTACTTGGCGTCTCACTAGTGCTCACTGGTTCTGATATCACTTCCTCCTCAGTGTCATGTTAGGCTTTTGGAAGGAGAGGGTTGCAGTTATTGGGGACATCCAGTAGATGTTTCATTGTTTCTTGGTGAATGAAGACCACCGCAACTTCCTTTGCTTTTTATGATACAACAAGAATGATATCACTAAAGAAACTGTGAAATATTGAACGAAGGTCCACATCTTCGGCAACGCACCAACGCATCTCCCGCTAGCTATGGGCTGCGAAGGGCCATTACAACATTTCAATATCTCACCAGCGGACAGAGAGCCCGTCGGAAAATGAAGGTGTCTCCCCCCCACGTAAACTGTCTTGAGTTTGTAGAGGATAATTTAGGAACACAGAAGATGAAGCAAGACAATTATATTCCAACCAACCTACCAACCAACCAATCTACTTCCTGTTTCCACCAGAACCAAGATGCCCTGTGTATGAATAGCCATTTGATGTTTGTTTGCACTTGTGCTTATGTGGACGGAAATTATTTTGTTCACGATGCAGTAACACTCACGAAGACGAAGATCTGACACACTTAAATCAGTATTTCGTTTACGGGCAAATGATTAATTGCAACAGAGCTTGTCAGTTCATTGAGAATATCTGATTCTGCATGAGTTTAACTTTATTTGAAGCCAATGGAATCCATCATGACATTTTTCCTTTTATTTGTCATTTAGTGTCCATACCTGTAATATGTGGGGAGGGGGAACAGGAGTCCTTCCAGCGGTCATTCTTGCCTAAAGAGTTGTTGTTAATGGAGTCCTGGATAGAGTTGGTGAAACAGAACAGGAATGTAAGAGCAAAAACCAACAGACAATTGGGTTATCACACACACAAACACACACACCGACAAATACATACATACACAATTAAATGTTTTTTGGGCAATTATGTGGATATCCTGTAAAGAAAGTAGTAATTCATAAATGCAAACATTTTGCACAACTTTATACTGTCTTTCTGTATGCCTTAGCTGAAGACCAAAGGGAGGGGCATTACATGTGTTGGGCAATAGTGGAAAAGATAGTGAGGGGCAGAAAATGGGAAGTCCATTAGGGGTGTGGTTTACGCAAGGACACAGCCACTCCCTGAGATGACGTATGAAAAGAAGGAGAACTTCAGGAGAGTATATGCCCAGTGTGTTGTCGGAAATCAGCCGGCCTTTTGTGTGACCACTTTACAGGGACCAGTCTGCCGGGTGAAACACATTAGGTCTCTTCTCCATGGAGTTCCTTTTCTTGCAAGAATGAATAATTTAAGTATTATGGAATGCTTTTGTGGTGGCGTGCAGTGGTTTGGCTCAGGGAACAGTGATGCGAAGAGGTGTTATTGGCCTTATTACATCATGTGGGGTTAAATGTTTCTAGCCCTTTAAAACAAGCGGTGAAGTGGTGATTTTGCAGGGTTCCAGAGAAGGTTGAATGAGGAATGCTGAGGGAGAGTCCCAAATGAGAAAGACTGGTTATTTCTGTCCATAAAATAAAATAAAAAAACAAGCAACAGGCGTATATCCCTCTCCTTAGACACCCATAGATAACCACAGGTAACCCAATACATCACAGCTACCTACTACTATTCAGGATAAGTAAATTCAGACAAAAAGAGACTACTGCTGCTGTTTTGCAATCTTTCAGTATGTTGGGTTTGTTTTTCTTATCTTAAACATTATTTTATAGATTTAATAAAACATTGTTTTGTTAATAACTACCAACATGGTCTGCCTTATCCACAGTGACATAACTGCATGCCTTGGGTGCTATTAAAATCAAACTTGTATTTCCTGGGGTGTAATTCCCCAGGTGGTGTTGTTTGTAATATTCCCCTAAAGCCCCATCAGAGTGGCAACTCAAAATACTGGGGTTTAAATACAAATGAAGTTGATGAAGAAGGCTAAATTGTCTTATACTAAGGGTTGTACCAATTTGTCACGCTTCTTTTCAAGCTGTTTGATGCCCCAGCCACATTCCAACGTCTCCGACAGTACCAAGAGTACATCCTATGTACCTGGAGGATGTCATCAATCACAGCAACAGCTGCGTGGAGCAAATGCGGCAGGGAGCCGATGTGCTTAAGTCACTGAGAAAGGCTGGACTCAGCCAACCCGTCTGTGGTTTGACAGCGGGAGATACGGTATCAAAGGTACCACTGGGTGCCGACAGTGATCGAAGCCTGCTCATGGCCAATTACCAAAAAGGAGGTGAATCTGTTTTTATAACTTTACAGACCTAATCAGCCAGTCAGACTCAGACAGAGCAGTGCTTCCATACATCTACACTGTAAAAAAGAATCTGTTATACACTGTATAAATACAGTGAAATACTGGCAGCTGTGGTTGCCAGAACTCCACCGTAAAAATGACAGCGTCAACGTATTAGACATTACGGGATGTTTTTTACTTTAGCTGTGGATGCCAAAACATGACCATAAAAACGACAACGCCCACGTATGACATGTAAGACACGTTTTTGGCAGTTGTACATTTTCACAGTTCCAAACTGTTTTTGTTTGTGGCAAATGACTATTAAAAAATATTAAAAACTTGTTGATGGTAATTTGCGTTAAAAACATCTGCTGAAAATACGGTAAAATACTGCCGTGAGAACTTACAGATAAGACATTACGGTATGATGTTTTGGCCACTGTAAATTTCACAGTTGAGAAAGGTTTTCATTTTTCATTGACACAAACCATTGAAAGTCACAACACGAGAATGTTTTTGGACCGTGGGAAGAACTGACGCAAGCATGGAGTGGAATCCAACACAGGATCTTGGTGCTATGAGGCGACAGTGCTAAAGTAAAGGACTATTATTTTTAAAAGTATAGTAAAAGTAATTTGCCGTAAACAATGTTTTGAACTGTGAAATTTACAACTGCCAAAAAACATGTCTTATACGTGGACGTTGTTGTTTTTACGGTCACGTTTTGGCATCCACAGCTGCCGGTATTTTACCGTATAATGTTTTTAAAGTTACCGTAAACCGTAAACAAATAACGATTCTGAACTGTGAAATTTACAGTTAAAAAAACATCCCATAATGTCTAATATGTTGACGCTGTCATTTTTCACTGTATTTTCAACATATTTCTTTTACAGTGCACGCTGGTCCGTATATTTAACATAAACAACATTTTTTAAAGGTAATTCATGTCAAAATCACAATATTGAATGATTTCCATATTAAGGTGCATTTCTGTACACTACAATTTCTAGTACAATTAACAGTGCTAAAATGTATTTATTACAATATATGAATGGCCAAATAACTTTGTGCTGACATATATATTTATGGTCAGCCGTCCAGGCAGGAAGTGAAGTTACCCAGGGAGACACGAAGCAGAAACTACAAAATAAAACAGGAAATAACCAACACCGTGACAGTCAGAAAGACGAGCTGAACATTTGTGTGTGGAAATGGCGTTTTAAAGTTCTTGGAATGCATAACTAGCCAATCCAAAGATCAGGTTAGTATTGTCTGTCAAAAAGAAAAAACAGTGAAAAGAAAACACAGGTTCAAGTTTTGCGAGCGAGCAAAGACACCGACTTTTGCTTGCTCGAGACTGACTTTTGCTTGCTCGAGACTAACTTTTACTCGCGAATGGTTGATTTTCACGCGCCTGGACCTGATTTGTGCTCTGACGTAGATATGCCTTATCTGATCTCAGCATCCCGAAAGAATGACGTGAACTTAAGCAAAGTTGAATCCAGCACATGCTTTGTTGTTTGGTTTGGTTTGGTTTTTAGTTTGGCCATCTGTTTGATTATGTCGGCTTGATTGATTGATACAATTGATTATTATGTGCACAACAAAGAAGAGTTTATGGAGTGTTATCTGATAGTATTGCCTAAATGAAGCATAAATAAGGTGAATAAAATAGATCCACTTACAGGCTCCCTGTTAAATCAAGAATTTAAGGTACTTCTCCTCACCTACAAGGCACTTGCTGGTGAGGCACCGTCTTATCTTAAAGAGCTTGTAACACCGTATTGCCCTACAAGGTAGCTGCGCTCGATAGATGCTGGGTTACTTGTTTTTCCTAGGGTTTTAAAAAGGATGGGAGCCAGAGCCTTCAGTTATCAAGCTCCTCTTTTGTGGAACCAGCTTCCACTTCCAGTCCGGGGGGCAGATTCGGTCAGCTCTTTTAAAGTAAAGCTTAAAACTTTCCTCTTTGATTTTGCTTATAGTTAGGGCTGGCTCAGGTTAGCCCAGACCAGCCCTTAGTTAAACTGCTATAGGCTTAGCCTGCCGGGGGACTTCTTAAGACACACCAAGCTCCTCTTTCACGCTCTCTTTCTTCAATAATCCACGTTTTATTAATGCACATGACTGATTCAGCTTCTTTCCGGAAGTTTTTTTGTGCTTTTTCCCCTAGCAGGTCTCCATAGATCGTAGTTCCTTCTGGACCCTGTTCATGACACCTGCCGTGGCCCTGCTGACACCTGCTGCTGCCATCATCATTATTATTTTAAATATTAATCATATTACTGTAATCATAAACCAACATTACCCTCTCCTAAAGTCTTTGTGCTCTCCCTCCCCACATGCTTCTGTGGATGGGGGTTCTATCTGATGGTGGTTGCCCCTGCAGTGGTCCTGCTGTGCGCCTGACTTACTACTCACAATTACTTGAATCATTTCTGTCATAGGAATTGCATGTATTATATATTGTTCATTCTGTACACATGGCATCCATTGTAATCCATTTTTTGGGGAGTTTTTCCTGAGCCGATGTGTGGGCTTCGGGACAGAGGATGTCGTATGTGTACAGACTGTAAAGCCCTCTGAGGCAAATTTGTAACTTGCGATATTGGGCTATACAAAATAAAATGAATTGAATTGAATTGAACCATGGAAAACTTTGACCGACATTTGTGTTCATTGAGGATATTCAATTACTTCTTGTTTTTTTGTGTGACTTGCCAATCCTATCGTTTCATATGTTCCCTGGGATTGGCTACCAACTATTTTTGTATTTAACTTTGCTTAATCATCCTCACCTCATTCTCTCGTTTTAGGATTTTAGCCTAATATTCTAGAAGTCTTTTGCCTCATCCTTGTCTGATGTCTTGAGGGACATCCTGAGTACTGAATCTGCACCCAAAGCAATTTCATTCATGAAACAAAATAAGGAAACTGTCTATAATAAATAATTTGTATGTTGATATTAAAAGCAAACCAGGTTATGTCCAAATTACATGCTCTGATCTGTCATTAAGTAAACCTGATGCAACTAAACCAAAGGGATGCACTCTTTTAAAACTGCTGAGTGAGTGCTCGTCACTACTGCTGGCTCCCTCCAGAGACCCCTCATTACTGCACACTGCCTGAGGAGCCAGGGCTTTATCTCATTCACTATCATCTAGAGTCCAGACATGTTTTCAATGTAATGTTCTTTGCACTATCCTCTTCTTTGATTCTCTTTCTTTCTTACTATGAGATACTGCTACAAATGACACATCTTAGATATTGTTTTTTTTTTTTACAGTATTTCACAAGATGGCAGAGCAGATTGAATTCTTTTGATTAACCAGGGTCAGTCCCAACAAAAGCAATGTTTTTAAGCAAGTCACTGAACCCCTAGCCGCACATCTATGTGTGTCCGCTGTAATACTTCATGGTATAGATTTAAATATTCCAAATATTTTATAGGTATTTGCTGACAATATTACCACCAAAACACATTAGAGGAACTTTAATGAAGCCAACCAACGTTCAGCTACAGCTAAACCATTTTAAGATCTGATCCACTGCCAGCAGACACCTAAACACTCACACACACACCCAACAGCAAACACAAACTGTCTCCTCCCAGGGAATGCGCACGCACCCATACGCACACACACACACACACACACACACACACAGTAACCAATTATTGCCTTGTTCTATGCACAAGATAACCAATAATCATACACACGCTCATTCACTCTGTAACCAATCTTTCCAGCTTGTTAAAAATCAAGGGAACCTCCCAGCCTCCCTACCTGGGTTCCAGCTTGTGGTAGCTGGGGGAACAGAGCCAGGGTGGTTGGTCTTTTTGGTCGAAATTTTTCCATGACAACGCAGGTTGATCCACTTCTTACAGGCGATAGCTTTCCATTTCCCTCCTGCTCCCCTTTCTCCTCTTCTCGTCTTTTATTAAACCAGCGTTGGCGCTCTTCACCTTGGACAAGGCCTCCCCCACCCACCTCTACCTCCCTCTCTTCCCCTTCTTCCTCGGCATTCTCATCAGCAGTGATCAGATCCAAGCTCAGCCTCTGAACACACCCCCTCCACTCCCTTCTTGCCTGATCATTGGTTGTTCAGTATCACATCATCATCCTCAATGTCATCATCTTCCGGCAGGAAAAGAGTAGAATGGGGGGAGAGGTAGAGAAACTGGAGGAAGGGAGAGAGAGAAAGCAATGGATGTGACTAGTGTTTAATTGTAAAGGGATGTGCAAGGCTCAAGAGAGAGAAGAAAGCAGGGGGAAAGGGACAGAGGTGCAGAGAGGGAGCGGAAAGGAGAGGAGGCAGTCATGACTAACCAATCACAGCAAAGCATAACATCATCAGCTCCTGTTTTTGTGTGTGTGTGTGTGTGTGTTTTTTCTGACCCAGGTAAATAAGATTAGACATAGGCAGTGATCCCATGGAGGGACAATGGAGACAGAGAGGCCAACCAAAACAAACAGTCATGGAATAGTAAGCAGCGAACCTCAACTGTGGCTACATTCAACCATGTCAGTTATTTTACCCAGTAGAACTTGCAAGTATTATTTAATAAATGCCCAATTTAACGATTTTACACCCGAATTGAGAAATATTTTTTTTATTAACATTAACACTAAACATCTATTAAACGAAGCCAGGATCTTATGATCGACTCAATTGACATACGCTAAAGTAAAATACCAACACTTCTACATGTCTCCTACTTTTCTCCATAGGCGTGAACTATTGAGAAAAAGCAAACAGGCATTACTATTGCTTTTTTAAACAGGTTCTAAACCCAATTTTAAAAATTCCATAATTTACATAAACTTGGTGATCTGAGATTAAGTTGAATAATTAATAACAGAAGTAGCGTAGAAAAAACACCTCTCTCTGTCATTGGTCTGTCAAATTGTGACAACTAATTCACAAAGTGCTTCCTCATGACAACGAGAATTTGACGGCATACTGTAAACCTTATGTGTATATACTGTATATCATGAGGCAACATGGCCCAAATGAACTACATGGTGTGTGTTTGTGGCCACGAAGAACCATGTGCCCCAGTGCAACCGTTTTGTTCATATATAAGATTTAATGGAGCTTAGGCTTTGGATTTATTGACCATGTACTTTCAGTGGGATCAATTAATTATTGGTACGGGCCTAATCATAGGATTTGTTTACAATACGACTATTAGTGTATTGGCAGCCTTATCATTTAAAACAAGCACAAAACAGATGTATACAGAATACAAAGAGACCATTGCTCGTAGTATCTGGTTTTGTGCAAAACAATTTACAAGTGTTCTTTTCCACCATTAGCAAAGAAAGATGCCCACTTTGGTCCAGTGTTTGCTCTTCAACAAGGAGGTAAATCAACCATGCAACAGCTGTCATCAAGCACCAGCTGTTTCCACTGAGTAATGAACTCCAACAGCATTGAACATTAAAAAGAGCTCTTGTGTGATCATACTTTCTCTGTTTTCTTTTGAAATAGGCACAGGTGCGAGCAGGTATGGCATGGGGTTGCTTATATGACAAGATATGTTTGTTATATTAGATGCATCTCACTTAAATTGAATATCATTCTTATCCTTTTGAAGGTAGTCTTATAGTCCTTAAAGATAACCGTAACGTGATATTCAATCTATCAACCTAGTTGTGCTGGAATGAGGTAAGGTTATTATGGAAAAATCTCATTTAAACCGTTTTCATTCATGAATTAAAAATTGTCATGTTTGTAGGGTGTTGTGGATTTCCTATCTGCTAGTTGGAGGCATCGGATGTTTCCCTGTGGAGAAAGGTAAGACCACACTGGACCATATGGCTATTGGTTTTTCCTTAATTAAACTACTAAACAGCCTCGAATGAAGGCTGGTTACTAAAATACATTTTTGTTTTGACCCAGAATATAGTGCTAATAGTGCTCACACAAGCTCACTGCGGCAGCCACGTTCTTCTTGGAATTTGTTCGGTGGAATGGGGGGGAGTTCTGACCCAGACCACCGCTCCCTGCTAGCAAGTGTACCCGACCCAAGTTCTCACAAAGCGACCCGAGATCCTGCTCAAGATGGTAAATCCAATGCTGGCCAGAAACGTTTCAGAAGCTCTCCAGGTGTTTACCGCACCACCAACATTGCTGTGGGTGACGTGTTTGACGAGGGCTCCGCTAGTTTTAGAGATGGACTCTACAACAGTCCTGAGGTCGGTGTGTATGGGTATGATCGTAGTGCTCCAGATGGTAGCTTGGCTAGTACTCTCATCGGTGACAGCTGGACTTCTGAACCGGCGGCTGGCTATGATGCCATCGATCAAATCCCTCAGCCAGTCTTCAGCGACGTGTCCGATCTGGAGCCAGTCTACTCTTTTAGTTCTCATTCAAGCTACCAACGAGGAAGAACAGTATTTGCTCGAAGCCGCTACACCCCAGGACAGTCCCCAACACATGCTAGTGCGTATCAGTAAAAGTGCTAAGCAAAGTCTTCCTGCCAAAACTCCAACTAAAAGGGCCTTCTGACTTATCTGTGGTAAGCTGAATTTAACCATACGTGATCAAATGCCTATGATAAATGACATGCAAATGACTTCCTTCTGCCCATGTTTTTGCAGGTTTTATGTTCCAGATGACTTAATGCTGGTTCTGTTAAAACTGAATCTAATAAAATTAATTTTATATATTTGACCTTATTTGAATGCTGCAATGATCTTATTAGAGTTAAATTCTGACGGTCATTACTTTAACGAAATTTCATCATAAAATGGAACTCTAGCAGATTACTTGTATTTAGAATAATTTCTTTTAACAATTTGAATTTTATACTTTATGAACTCTTTCATAGTGAACATGTAATCTTGTTTTAAAAACAACCATAATGTTTTGGAGGACCCATGTGATCTGTTGCTAGCTATTAGCTACAGCTTAGTTTGAACAGAGTTCTGTGTAGGGGTCATATTACTTCTGTATCTGTCCGCACTGCCTCCCTGTTAAATAAAACATGGAATTTAAAATCTTTCTCCCCTATAAGGCACCCACGAGTCAGGCACCATATCTTTAGGAGCTCATTATTGCTGCACTCAAATGTGTAGCCTTAAAGAAGGTTGGGAGCAAGAGCCTTCGGTTATCAAACTCGTTTTATAGTAATTTAATCTGACTCAGATTTATATTTAGGGCTGACTGGTTCGCCTAGATCAGCCCATAGATATTAGGCCTGGGAGCACTCCTGAGGACCGCAGCATATCTACCGCTGACCGGAACAGACTGAATAAACTTATTATGAAGCCCACTAGACAGAGCAGACACTTGGACTCCGTACCTTGCTCATGTGAACTTATTTAGATGAAGAAAAAAAAGAATCCTGCTGTTAAATGTATTTTTGCACAAAGTTTTATTGCTATCTGTTCCTGTATCATCATAGAGGGACTGGACATAAAATATTTTGGAACCACTGGTCCAGGGGGAGAAGCAAGAGAAAAAGCGAGATGGTTTGCGAAATAATCAAGATACTCTTCTTCCTAAAGCAGGGTTCTCAAACTCCGGCCCGCTTACATTATAGGAATGGTAATATTACTATGCCCATATTAGAGAAGATGTTTTTTTTTTAATCGAGGTATCCAGTAAAACTATTGATACAATGTATTCCGGTGATTTAGCGGTGTTAAAGTAAGCGTTAGCTCCTTATCTTTCGAACCAAATACTGTTTTAATTATGACAGTTACAAATGGTCTTAACCAGAGTTGATAAAAGGACTCTTAACACTGCTGAATGCGTGTGCTGTTATTCTCCTTACCCTCATGCGCTGAGAAACGATCCGCGATGACGTATAATTCCAGCGCCATTTGAGATGTTAGCATACGTTCATGTTTCCTAGCACCACGGTACATTCTTGGCATGACGGGGCTTTAAGTACTTCAAGTAGGGGGAGAATGGCTCCGATTGTTCCAGCTATCCTCTCAGCGATAAAAACTCTGACGAATCCTCTTGGCGGTAAGTGAGTAACTTAATGTGACAGCCCGACAAGGTACCGAAGTGTAAAGAAGGATACGATAAGTTAGGCATGGTGATTAAAGTAGAGCGTGCTATTTAACGTTATACCAAGTCGCGTGCACGCGGAGCTTCATTTCTGTGCGTGGATTAACGTCTTATAACGAGTCGTAGTGATGAAGCACTTCATTGCGACTTAAGATGTGAAATTGGGAGCATTACGTTACGAATAGCATGACGTCAGTTTTGTCGGTATAGTATAAATCGTACCAACTGTAGGAGCTTAGCCTAGTCTCTGCACTTCTTCTTTCGTAGCTCACAGCTACACTGAACACACAGTGTGACGCCGGTGTTACGTGCCTACTGGTTTGTCTACGCCTCCAGGTCGAGGCGATCTTTTAATACATCTATTTTCTTCAATGTATTTCTTCATACGTGGCAGTGATGTAGTGCTCACTTATACGATCGTAATCGCTGCAATGGATATGTGATGACTTTTGAACATTTTCAGCAATATGTTTGCGAAGGTGTGACGAATCAGGTGACTGAGGCAGACAACATCTGCCGCCGTAGGGGGAAAACAAACACGCACGCGTAGACAAACCAGTAGGTTCAAAAACCAGTAGGCACGTAACACCGGTAAACCAACGCACAAAACTGCACAACCTTAACCACTCACGCTCTGTGTTGTTTCCAGAGGTCTCTGCACATGATGCTCAGTCCTCCCACCAAGATGCTCTGGTCGCAGTGCTGCGGACCAACAGGGCCCTTCTCCAAGAGCAGCTTCAGAAGGAGAGCAGCTTGGAGGAGGTGAGGAGACTCAGGGAGGAGGTGATGGTTGCGGCAGACTGGTTCGGTGGTGACACAGAAGATGCCACATGGGCTTTTGTCCAGGAGTGTCTCCTTCTACTCCTCACCCTGTCGCGACAACTATCCGCAGAACTCAAACTTTTCCAGCAGACGGACAGTCTGTCTGCGGCTAGGCTACGCACCGCTGAGATGGCGCCACCGTTGCCTCCTGATGTCTTCAGTGTGGCCCAGCAGCAGACCCTGTCAGCGTCTCTTCAATTTGTGGTTTGTCTGGGCCTCTGCCCATACTTGGCCACCGGAGTGGGGGTATCACTGGGTCGCAGGTCAGCGTTTGGAGTCATGGTAGACAAACTAGTCCGCGGTGGGACGGTGCCAGCAGCTGGATGTCGTCTTTTCACCACCACCAAAGTTCTGATGCAGTTGACAGAGCTTTCGTGTCTCGCCACATTGGTGTTCACGCGGCATTTGGGGGATGTCTTGGCGGCGTTGATCCAGCTTGGCTACCAGCCACGCCATGCAGAGAGAAGCTGCTCAAAGGAGGGGACGGTAAAACGGCAGAATGTAACAGGATTTTGATGCGTGTAGTCAAGACATATTCAAGGTTTCTTGTCTTCCTTGCAAACCTCAGATGCACGAGCTCAGGGCAGTAGAGAGTCACACTTGTAAGGAGGTCCTCAGAAGCCTTCTAGGAAAGGTATACCAGCCAATGATTGTCAAGGAGCTGCTGATCCTCCAAGGTGGACCCAAGCAGGATAAGGTGTTTTTCTTTTTTTCTTTTTAACAAACAAAGATTTACATTGTGCCATGGTGAAAACCTCTCAATGTTTCAAATTCAAAAACACTGCAAACACACAACTGTGTGCCAACAGGACACAAATTTGGGAATCATGTGGGTGACTGTCCTCGGGCAAGACACTTTCCCCCATTTATTATTTTTTTTAATCAAAAAAAGCTTAAACATAACAAATTGTTTGTTTACTACTCCTATGTTCACCCTAAAAAATGAAAAGGGTTTTGATGTTATTTTAGAAATGTAATTTCATTTGTGACAGCCTTGTTAATTCACAAGTGCGTTGGCTGCGCTTCCAGCAGAATATTACCGAAGATAAAAATACATAGAGGATTTTAGAAATGATTACATAATTTATTTAATTTTCAACTAACTTTGCTTTTAATTAAAATTGAGATTGAGTATCACGTACTAAAACATCATTTTACATGAACCAATCATTTTGGTTCAGATTTCCCAATGTTGGTATTTGTTGTGCAAATACAGAGGTGAGTGAATGTTTTCTAAGGACTGTCCCTCCCTGTAGTCTGGGGCAGGGGGGAGCTCCAGCAACGGCACTGCTTCAGGACTAGCTCCCACCTGGTTGAAGCGTGTGTGTGGTCGGCTGCTGTCTGAGCGTCTGATGCAGTCCAACGGTGTCCAGGCTGTAGTTAGAGCCATCTTGGAGGGAGGAACAGGTGAGCCGGAGGGGAAATAATGATGAAGAATGAGAAGTAGTGGTGAACATTGTCTGACTGAAACATTGGATATGTAAGGATCCACTCCATCGTTTTAAGCTTGACAATAGGTAAGACAATGTTAAACATCAGTTTGTTATTAGCTCTCCAAATCATCCGCTTAATGCTGTTGTTTAGTTTCTGAATCTTTTTCGAGTTGAACTTCTTGATGATTTTAAATCAATCCTGTTCTGCCCTCTAGAAGCCAATGCAGACTGGAGGAAATGTGACTGCGTGGCCAGAATACTGGTAATCTGTCCTCAGCAGTCTGCATCAGCAGACTCCTACTACGGACAAGTCTGTCGTCAGGTCAGGTCCCCGCGGTTTACAGCTTAGTTGGGGGGAGGGGGGGGGGGGTCGAACACTGATATCTCTCTAGTCCAGGGGTCTCAAACTCAAATCAGGTGCAGGTCAGATGCGGCCCACTTCGACCAAACGGCGGCCCAGACCATTACGGTTGCCGGGGGGGTTGGCGGTCTGACCGGCAAACGGTCGAGGGGGGGAGGGATGGCGGCAAGAACGGTACGGTTGACGGGGCGGTACGCGAAAGTCGGTACCACCCGGCAGGCCGGATGTGGCCCGCGGGCCGGAGTTTAAGACCCCTGGTCTAGTCTATCTAAAAAAATATATATATAATATATATATATTACACACACAGGATCAGTCCATTCATTGAGAAAATGTCTTTTGTTTGCCTGTGTGTATGTACAGTCAGGTCCTTAAATATTTGGACATTGACACAATTTTTATTATTTTGGCTCCGTACACCACCACAATTGATTTGAAATGAAACAATCAAGATTTGCTTTAAGTGAAGTGCAGATTTTCAGCTTCAATTTCATATGTGTGCCTCCCCCTTACAATGGACCAAAAGTAATCTGACTGAATATGAGCAGATAATATTGCCCAAAACACTGCTTTTGTCAGGAGTCACATCAGGCAACCAGCCATACATGCCCACACCATTACACTACATCCACCATGCTTCACTGATGAGGTGGTATGCTTTGCATCCTGAGCAGTTTGTTCCCTTCTCTTCTTGCCCCACGTAC
>NC_135698.1:5554459-5614459 GCF_964276395.1 Gasterosteus aculeatus
GTTTGTCTTACTGTGTGTGTGTGTGTGTGTGTGTGTGTGTGTGTGTGTGTGTGTACTCCCCCAGATGAGGTTGATTCCCACGCTGCTGTGGAGGAGTGTGAGCTGACTCGTTGTGTGACTGATGTGTACAAGGTGAGGAACACTATAATGAGCTAATTAATGATTATCACTCATTGGTTAAGAGGATATGGACTCTGTGGCGTCAAAGAGATGATATCCAAAGAATGTCCATTTCCTCGGCAGTACTGTATATTGGTCTCCTCTGAGTTCGTAGGTATGACGTTTGGGGGGGAATATCGATGAAAATATTCCAATGCGATTATTTTGAGAGTGATATTGAATTATATTTACTGAAAAATGCACGCCGCTTTGGGTGAAGTCATAATGAGTGTCTATTACACCTTGGCGCCAAATGGGTCGTTCTTTCTTTGTTTTTGAAGTTATTGTTTTGGTTTACGTGATTCGTGACTGTGCTGATTTAATAAAAACATTTATGTAAATGCGTCGTTAGCGAAAAAGCTATTTTTCATCTGTAGTCCCAAAAAGCAGTAAAACAAACTAATTGCATTACATTACAGGTCATTTAGCAGACGCTTTTATCCAAAGCGACTTACATTACACTTTAAACCCATCGCTTTTTCACATTTTGCCTGGGGAGCAATTAGGGGTTAGGTGTCTTGCTCAGGGACACTTCAACATGGAACATGGGGCAGCCTGGACTCGAACCACCAACCTTGTGCTTCCCAGGACACCTTCTCTAACCTTCTCTAACCCCTGCGCCACGACGACCCCCAATAATAATAATAATAATAATAATATATAATATACTAATATAATGTAGTTTTCTAGACCTTTTTCATTTCTGTGCAAACAACATTGTAGGGCAGGGGTGTCAAACCTACGGACCGCCGGATGATAGAAAGACATAAATTGCATTTCTATAAAAGTAGTTGCTATCCCTAAAAAGTCCACTGGAGGTCACACTCTGTGAGCGCTTGCATTAGACCAGGGAGATCAACGACAGTGTTCCTCCACGCAGCAGCGCCCGCTCGAAAATGACGGCCTGCAACCCCCGTCGACCGGACCATCGCCGATGATTTGACTAGTCCGGCCAGCGTGACATCAATGTGGACAGTATGCATCCACATATTTTTGTGTTGTGGTGGTCGGGTTGCCTGTTGCAGCTGGAGATTTATGCTTTACACCAGTCACACATCTGTCTCTCTGTCTCTGTCTATGTCTAATCCTTTTAATGGCTCTCACACATTGTTTTTTTTTATAGATCTGTGTGGTTGGAAACAGTCCGTCAGCTTCTCTTCTCGGAGCTCTGGAAGAAGTTCTCCCTGTTATCTTCACACTCTTCTGTTTTACCAAGCAGAACGTCTCTCACCTGCGGTAATGTTTTAGTTGCAATGTTACTCTTCTTCAAAGTATGTAAGAATACGTGTTCAAGATTTGGAGCCTGGTCGGGGTTATCAAAAATTCAGCCGAATGACTTCTCTTGCTCTGGGAAATTTATTTGTCAGATCAAAGGTCAAGTATCAGCGCTGCGTTTGCAAAGGCAGGAGCAGTTCAGGCAGCACACAGGCCGGGAGAACAACTCACTAACATCAGCAAGAACATCATGTTTTATAACCCTTGAAAGACAGAGAAGGAAAGATTTCTATTGGCCCTAAACTGGCGTAGAGGAGGACCTTCCACCTCCCGCATCTAAGATCCGGTCACATCCAATGTCCAGACTCCTGACTTAACGTAAACATCGTAAACAGAGTGTGTATGTTGAATAGTGTTGGTGTGTCTCTAACCCCCCTTTTGGCTGCTAAATCTTCTAGTTGACCCGCAGACCTTGCATTCCTCAACCAGGACATAAACTGACTCCCCATCCTGTCAGACTCGTGTCTGCCTGCTCCTTACCTAACTCTTAAATCAAGACAAGACAGCGAACCCCCAACTAAGCCCATGAAAAGAACTTTTGATTATTAAGTAAATATAATAGATGTTACCAGAGGTGTCAAAAGTATTCACATTCATTACTCAAGTAGAAGTACAGATACTAGGGTTTAAAAAGGCTCCTGTTGAAGTATCGACTCAAGCTTTTTACTTAAGTAAAAGTATAAAAGTACTGGTTTCAAAACCACTTAAAGTATAAAAGTAAAAGTAATGTAATAAATTCCATTAAGGACAAACTCTTAATGCGTAACCTCGCTCACACAACACGTCAGTCCGTTACAATATGATCAGAAGGTGCCTGCAGATCACGTGACCTGCCGTTGGGATGGTGGAAACATGGCGATACTCAGAGACACAACACCAAAACAACAAATGTATCTTACTTAAACAGATAAAACCACAACCCATTTTCCAGTGACACGAGTCAGAGGACGGACATACAAGTTGTTCGCATTGATTAGGTAGACTGCAGTGTCTCCCCCAGGTTTACTACGTCATGGGCGGGGGGGGTGGTATTTGTACTTTGTTACTTGACACCTCTGGATGTTACCATGTTCCAACCAAGTTGACAGATGTTTTTTCCTATTCCAGTGGGCAAAAGTCCTATAGCTGTCCCTAGGTGATGCTGATAGTTGTCCTGGTTATCAGAGGGTGGTCCTGGTTACCCAATATAGACAATTTAAACCGATAATGGAACCGGCCTTCCTAACCAGTTCAAGTTCGTTGGGGTCTCTAACTCCGATGCATCTTGCAACCGAATGCTAGAACATCCCGAACATCAAAGCTCAACCTCAAAAGATGAACTAACACATGGTTGTTTTGGGGCTTGTTGCCAATCCTAGAGAAAGCCAATAGATGTTAGACGTTCCCAGTTTAGCGCATGACATTTTTCCACACAATAATATAATAATAATAAATAATATGCAAAAATGTGAAGAATACATGAATTTTATTGAATGTGTTCTATGGTAGGACAATGAGCTCTGTGTGTGCTCCTGGCTCCATAGCGCCCCCTGTGAGGAGATCCTTCTGTGGTACTTGAGCCACGCTGACACGTCTGCGGCCCGGTCAGCACTGAGACAGCTTTCAGGTCTGCAGGACCCAAAAAACGAGGTAGCAGCAAAGTTCCACTTCACCCCGGGCAGTGATGGAGGAGCCCGTCTGAGCTCAAGGGAGATATCCAGGTGAATGACGCGCAGAAGCAAAGGATGGACATGGCCTCCCCAAACCCATGACAGGATGAGCCGGACAAAAGAATAATATTGTAGAATAGGATTTCTTTTGGGCCAATCAGCCACGATAAAATTTCTTTAAAAAAAAGATACCCTCAGTTTGTTCCAACCCCCATCACAGCTGGCTGTGAATATACATACCTCCAAACCGAAATTGGTCCTCTCAAATTCAAAATGTCATCCACGTGAATTGTATAGATCCCTAGGTTTTTTTTGGGATGGGCGGGTCCAGTGGCCTACCAGCATTTCTGAGATTGGAGTGAGACATAGAGAAAAGGTGACGTGATCTTTACAGTAAAACATATTTGATAGGATGCGTTGAGTCTTGGCCAATCAGTGTTAAGATGTCTACAGCGTCTTCAATTCTCCTCCAACTTTTCACCGGTTGACTTGAAATTTTAAGTTGCCGCCAATACTAGATTATGATCATTACCGTACGTGTTTTGGGGCATCTTAATCAGATCAGTAAAGATCTTTGGTCAGAGCAATCACAACACTGTAATCATAAAAGCTTGAGGTTTCATTAGACGTAGATGTGGTGTGGTAGAATGTGAAGTTTGATCAAGAAAATCAGACCCAGCCTAATTTGTCTGATAGATTAATCTACATTGGCTCACTTTTTGTAGAAAAATTATCCCGAAGGGCATGTTGCCCCACGTTGTCACCTTTTTCACCCCTTGTGAGTTAGAAGGTATGAATAAAACTGGCCTCTTTTGTTTCTCAGTGTCGCTCCTCTCATCCCTCTTGTTGTCTTCCAGTGAAGAGGACGATGCTTTGTATGAGAAGTTGTCAGAAGAGCAGTGGAGGCTGGAGTGTCTTATGCAGCTATTGGCTGACCTCAAACACTGTGACCTGCCGGGAGACTTCTTCCTCGACCTGCTACAGGTAGGGTGTACACACCTGTAAAAAACGATTTAATCCATTGTGATAAACAAATCATTGTGGGTTTTTTTTTGCTTAGTGGCAGAGAGGTTTCCACATCTGTGGCCATTACATTCTATTGTGTGGTGCTTCAGTTATTTGTATTTTGCCCTTAGGAGACCGTAACCTCAGTCAACATTCTATCTTTGAATTGCTTCTCCTATAGGAGATGGCTAGCTGGGAAGCTGCAGCAGATGGGGAAAGGGAAGATGACCCAGAGCTGGACATAACCACCATGACACTTGTGGAGGTGGAGCAGCGGCTGCTGGCTCCATCTGCGAACCAAAGCCGGAAACTGGCTCTGCTTCAGGTGTTGGCTGTGATGGTTGATTGTGTGCAGCATACTGTGCTGCTGAGAAAAACCTCACAGGTCAGTGGAGAGAAATTCAGTTGGAGGAACTCATAGACTAAGGCAGATTATGCCAATATTGATACATAAATTTCTTTAAATCAAGACTTCATAGACACTTCATAGTCCAAAATTACAAATTGGCCTCAGAGGGTTTCCGTACACATGAGACATCCTCTGTCCTTAAACTCTCACATCGGCACAGGAAAAAACTCCTGCAAAAAGTTAAAAAAAAACCTTCGATGGGAAGAAAAATGAAAAAAAATAGCAGATGAGGAATTCCTCCCCCGGGATGGACAGAATGCAATACATATCATGTGTACAGAATGGACAACCTGAAATGTAATAAATTAATAACCACCATGTAACCGCCAGCGCCACTCTCAGCTCCACTCTCATTACATGTCATTTAGCGGACGCTTTTATCCAAAGCGACGCACAACACCGTTCGTACATTAGTCTTAGCCACAATATACACTAATCCGTTTGAAAATACTCAACACAACTCCGACATATATATATATATATATATATATATATATACAAATTAGTCCAGAAAATGTGCACATGGCGGTGCATTTGTTCCTCGGCAAAGCAGGCAGCAAACAAGACGTGGATATAAGTATCATCATAAAACCACTACAAACCAACAAAAAATAAGCATATAAAACATAAATGCCCCACACCTTTTTTTTTTTTTTTCATTATGAAATTAATCCGTCTTTCAGCCAATCCCCACTCTCGAGTGCCACTTTATCCTCTACCCCTCTACCCATTTTGGCTTCTGAGTGGCTAAGGAAGCTGTTGATCATTTCCTTGTGGGTTTAGTCTTATCCAATCTAAAAGCCAATTTGAAAAAGGTGGTTGAAAGTGACAAATCGGTCTACCAGACATTAATCCTAGTATTAATCCTATCAACGTAAACTTTACATGTGTATTGTCCACACACTATCAAGTAGATTTGCTCTTAGCCTTGTGTCTCCATGTTTTATAGGGCTTTTATTTCACGCAATTCACAAAATTCTAAGATTTTTTTTTTGTTATTAATTTATTTCTTCACCAGTATCATCCAAAAACTCACAGGGGCTTTTCCTCACCAAAAAGAAATTGTCCAGATAGACAAAATATTTCCAGAGTTATTACACTGTTTATCATGATATGGTAGCACCAACACCTACGGAAACCATTGAATTGAATGTATCAATGCGATAAATGCAGGACCAAGACTCAACGTAAATATTGGCCCAAAATAATTACTTTGTCCGTTTTAAGGACCAAACTTGTTTAGACTATTGAATTCTGAATAAGGACCATGGGACAATACACTACAAGGAGAACCATCTGTATCGATTTCCAGGTTTGGTACTAAAGACTGAGAATGATGCTTTCAAATGAGTTATTAGTTTAGGTTAGTTTAGGTTTAAGATTTATTAAAAGGCAAGAGTCAAAAATAGCTACTTCTCCACTCCTTGGCCTGCTTTTTGAGGAAAATGAGTATTAACATAACTTTGAGGAATCGCTTCATTTAAGCTGACGTATTCTTTTGAGAGTTTTGATGAGATCAAATATTTAAGAGTCTCCTATTTTGTTGCACTGTTGCAATGTCGCTTTTAACAGTCTCTAGAGGGAATATAATATTTTGGGTGGGTAACTTTAATACAGACCTACTCCTCTAGGCACAGCTAAAAGCAATACCCCGTAGGAGTTTTTAGCACAGGAACCGCTTTTCTTTCTTTTTTTACATATCATTTGTTTATCCTTATCCATCTGGTATTTTGTAAAATACTGCAAGTTTGTAGTTGGTCACAAGGAAAAAAAAACAATGGCTTTATTTCCATCATTTTATTATATTATGAATTCAATATATTCAGCATCTATATTCAGCATATTGATACCGGATTTCAAATGGAGGGTTATATTTACACTGCCAAAAGATCAAATTAGAAAATAAGTCAAATGGAGCCTATATCTTCTATATCTAAAATGTAGCTCTCTCCAAAGCTCTGCTAGTATTTATTCTATTTGATGATGTAAACAAGAGGTACACGTCGGTTGCCTTCACAGGCTGCATATCTGTCCCCATCCCGCAATACCTAGAGAACTATAGTGATGTACCCTGAAGGAGCATTACTTCTACCCCACACTATCCTTCCACTTGTACCACTGCCTTCATCGTGCACATTCATCATTAAATTCTCTATGGACACAATGTTCATCTGTTTGAAGAGCCACTGTCTTAATTGTCCTATATTTGCCACTGTGAGATTTTACTTTAATATTGATCATATTTGATCATTTGTGCCGATGATTCTGCTTGTATTCTCTCCAGGTGGTGGACTTCTTGATGTCTCTGCTTCAGAGGGCCTGTTTGGGTCTGGGTCAGGCCTCTGGTCCAGTTCTTGGAAGGCCAGTAGAGAGCGAGACGCTGCGGTTGGGGATAGGCGTTGTGGCTACTCTGCTGTCTGGACCTAAGGTAGTCACACTTGGTTTTTAACTACATTCTCACTTACTCTCAAATACATTTACATTGTAATTATGTGTTGAATGCATTTCCTCCCCCATGAAAATGTGCAAATCTGACTTAACTATTTACCACAGGGAAAAGATGGATACAGTATTTTCAAAGTTGCCTGTGTTGCCTGGATTATTCACTTCTTCACCAGCATTAATCAAATATTGGTCTGGTAATAAAAATAATCTTTACTGTAACATTTACTTAACTACTAACTGATATATGATTCTCTACACATCTTTTTCAACAATTCTAATTTTATATCGCCAACAGGACAAGTTGTAGCGAGCTAATCCACCTGCTACTTTAATGAAGCGTAATGCATAATGGTAATAGTAGACATAATTTACTGCATCAAAAGTATTTTTTAAAGTCAAGTCACTGCCAATAATTTAAAATGTGTGTATATATACATTATATAACACGGTATAAATTAATTATATAAATAGAGAAATTGAGAGACAGAAATGTAGCAAAGGGGAGATGCAGACCGTCCACTAGGGTTACAAAGTTGCAGGAATGTTTTAAAGTGGACACTTTAAACTGGGAAAGGAATGAAATGGACATACGGATTGGGCTGCATTTACCATACAATGTTCTAATTGAAACTAATCTTTTACCATACAGTAAGCAGATTAACTTAGACATGATATACAGTGTGACCTGTGGGGGGCTAGTTCACAAGTTATAAAGTAAGTTATTGTACTTGTATTGTTTTAGGCCACTATCTGCTGGATAACTGAAATATCATAGATCTCTATTTTGCTCCAGTAAAAAATTTCTTTGGCTTGAAAAGTGTGAATGTTTGAGGACCGAGCATCATGATGCAAACAGATTCCTCGGTGCACCTAATTCTACCGGTTCCTTTTCAGGTGTTTATAAATGCATTCTGTCAGATGCCATTAGTGTGCTAGTAATAAACACGACAAAAGCCAATCAAATACAGACAGAAGTGTAGTGAAATTCACGGGAGCTACCAGTTGTACAAGCATCTTAAGTTAATAATATATGTTCTTCAGGATTTGCTAAGCTGTCTCCCAAACAACCTTTCCCCTTTTTGTACTAAAGCTTAGTCAAGAAGACTACTCTTCTATGTGGAGACTGCTCCCGCCACTGGAGTCGCTGTCTCAGAAGCACCCTGAGGTGCTCATCCAGCAGCTGGCATCCGACCTCAGAGCTGTCATTGCCACTCATGGGGCCTACCGGCCTGAGAACTTCCCCGCTGTCGCTTCGGCCTCCATGAAGCCTAAAATGACAGTCAAGAACACGCAAACCGGAGCTAACAACCCCCAGATAAGTCCTCATTCATCGCCACCAGACCGAAACGCCAAAAGCAATAGACCTCCAGCGTCCTTTGGAAAGTCTGCAGCGAAAGTAAGTCCAGAAGGTAGGACTTCTGGAACCAGTACCCTTCACCCTCCTACCAAGCCTTTTTCCGATTGGCTGCTAGAAGCTTGTGACCCGGATGTGCCAACCAGAGCGTTCGCCCTGAGGGTCCTGACTCAGATGGTGAAGAGCGGAAACCCAGAGGCTGCCCACAACCAGGAGAAGCTCCTGATGGTTGGTTGCTTTGTATACAACTTAATTTGAGTTTTTCATTCTTGACTTTGATGCACTGAAACTATTAATTACACGTTTTTTTTTTGGAATAAGAAGCTATCTTTAAAAACATGGTTTGGCCTTATGTGTACACAATGAAAATATCTGCTATAGTTTACTTCTCTACACAACAATTCTTGTATTACAAGATGCAATGAGTTGTACTGTATTAAGATGAATGTAGACTAAAGAACAATTGAATTACTGAGAAAACAAGCCTTTTGCTGGTGAATGTAACCATCAGCGTTGCACAAACATCTTCCTATAACAGGGTTGTTGCCTGATAGAAGCGTCACCATTTATTAGAAACGCACATTATACATACTAATAATAATAATTCATGTGATTGCTGTTTGTCTGTTTCTACACTATA
This sequence comes from Gasterosteus aculeatus, assembly GCF_964276395.1. Classification (NCBI taxonomy): domain Eukaryota; kingdom Metazoa; phylum Chordata; class Actinopteri; order Perciformes; family Gasterosteidae; genus Gasterosteus; species Gasterosteus aculeatus. The sequence goes on from NC_135698.1 coordinate 5,563,396, forward strand.
TAGACATTTAGGTCATCCTTTTTATAGTGGACCTGGGCCAGTGAGAGTAAGGCATGACTGATTAAGTAAAAGAGACATTTATTGGCCCTTTACAAGTTCTAGAAGATGTGCACATTCTAATGGTTGCCACTTGCCCTTTATTGGGGCTGAACTTGCTTATTGTAACGCGAATGTGATCACGCCATTTGGCATGTTTGGACAGCACTGCAGATCAAGGCTGTAGTTCATTTGAGTCTAGCGCATTCAGCAGGGGTCTCAGAGCCAAGGGCTCCTGATGCAACCTGAAATGGTTGTGGCTGAGATGCCAAATGTAATTGGTACTTGAAACAGCTGTGCAGGACTTATCTGATTAGAGTCTCTTGATTGTGGAATTCCCTATGGGACTAGCTGTGTTAGCTTAGCTCCTAAACTAGTTAACCCATGTGCTGATGCAATCTCATGACTGACTTCTGGGGAAACGTATTGACGCTAGGATGCCAGTTGGACCTAGTGCTATTGTTCCATGCACAGTATGTGGGAATCAGCCGCAGGTAGGTCGTGGTGTTGTTTGTCTCTTGGGACATGAGAAAACATTTATAATGAATGAGCCAGAGCGTCCTAGGGCCTTGTTAAGGCATTATAGGCAAGAAAGGCTAAACTCATTTATAATTCTCTGTAATCAGTCCATCCCCTCCACCCACTCCCTTGTTACAGCAGAGACCCTTTTTATTGATTTAGTTTTTTCTCCTTTAGTTCTCCTGCATTGTACATTTTACCTTTTTATATGTTTCTTATATCCTCCTTCATTCCTTAATGTTTGTTATTTGGAGAAATTGACTGACACAAAATATAGTACTATGCATTTAAATGAATATTTTCACTGTCTTTTTTGTTAACATATCCAAAAAATACCAACAAACCCAACCCATTGTTAGACCCAACTAGAAGAAAATATATATATTTTTGTCAACTCTAACCCATTCTTTCCAGTTGCTCTAAGAAAGCCTTGTTTTCCAAGGTATCCTTAAAGCACAAGGGTTTGTTTGGGTTGTTGTATTTAACAAATTCAGTGAAAAACACATTTTTATTTATTTATTTTTTGTTTTCTTAGAAAAATCCATATTGGTGACATTTTAGATGTTTAGATGCAAATATTTCCATAGCGATGCCAAAATGTCCTGTCTGTGTTGTGATTGATCATGCTGATCTATCTTTTGGATGCAACCGTGGCTCGGGTCGTGGTCAGTGGTTTGATCTTCAGCTCTGCCAGTTTATGTTGGCATGTCCTTTTAAAAGTATCTTTACCATCTTTTCCAGCTCTTCTTAGAAAACCTAGAGCATGAAGACTCATTCATCTACCTGTCAGCCATTCAAGGTAATATGATGGTCAGGCTTGGCCAAATGTGCTGTTAGTATCAATGTGATGGAATCATCCTCAACTGTAAAGCTGAAGCATGGATCTGTAACTCTATATAGGTATATAGATTGTCTGATTGTGTGTGTCTTTAGGTTTGTCTGCATTGGCAGATTCAAACCCTGAGAGGGTTCTGGAAAGGCTTCTGAAAGACTTTCATCATGGACCCTCCCGTACCACATCCAACAAGGAGCACTCCCTGGAATTCCGCCTCAAAGTGGGAGAGGTTCTGATGAGGGCGAGCAGGGCAATGGGTGAGTTTGTTGGTTGATTTGTTGGGTCTGTTGGTTCTTCACACGGTTTGTCTCACCAGATACTCTTTTGGCGTGATGCCCATGTCTTAATGTGATTGTGTCCTGTGTGTCTGACGCAGTAAACTCCCTCTTGACAAAGTCAAGTATGGTAAATAACAAGAAACGGAGGCAATCTTACCGTCTGAGCATCTGTCTTGCGCTCACAAGATCCCATCTATATATTCTTAACCATATGGGATGAGATGGTATTAGATTTCATCATTCCTAGTGGGGAGAAGGGGGGGGGGGTATAATTGAGATATATTTATAATAATATTTTGGCTTATTTTAGCTAGATTATTTTCTCTCTTATATTTAGCGTTCTTTGATTATGTGGTCTGCCTGCCACTAGCCTTGTCCAGTTCCTTACTGAAAAAATGCACGATTTCATTAATCTTACTAAAACATTATTCTCAATCATTTAAATATATCATTGCACTTTAACAACAAATCTTATGTGCAATTCTTTGTGGTAATCAAATTGGTTCTTTAGAGCATTGTTTGAAGTAGGGATGTTGGGAATAACCCTGGTTATACAAGTTTCCGCTTGTCAATGTCTATGGTGTCCGAGCTCCTACATTGTTGTACTGGGAAAAGACTCTTCGGAACTAATCTCAATAAAAATACAATCTTCTAATTGTAAATTGCAAATAACCACCATAAATAAGTCACGGGTGAAGTTAATTATGAGGAGCTCTATCCCATAGAATCAATTCTAATAATTAGAATTATCAAGATAATTTACAAAATAAATCACCAAACTATAAATCAGGTCTCACGATTGATATTTACTCAAGGGAAAATAATTGAAGGTTTAAGTTCAAGCACCAGATTGTGCATGCTGCCGTTATCGCAGTACATATTGTTGGGCCCTCAACAAACATAGCGAAGTACAAAGAAGCACACTGAAAATACTTTTCTCCATGAAAAACATTCTTTTACACTTCTGTTGGCAAGTGGGTTTTATCCATCACCATCCAAGATCAAGTATTTACTGTAAAGTGTAAAGCTTGATGGGTGATCGGATTGTTCTGTGTAGCAGGTCATCTGTTACTTATTTTACACTGGACACTTTTTAGTAATACTGGAATGGGACACAGATACTGATACTCATAAGGATCTTCACATTATATACATATTGTAGTCTTGACTAATGACTAACCATTGATTGATATAAAGTAGACTGATATGACATAAAAGTATCCATGTGTAGTAGTAGTAGCATAGATGGGGGATGTGATTTAGCATCATTGAAGATTCACACCTGTAACGTTAACAAATTCTCATTTTCTGTCCATGTTTGTTTACAGTATTGTTATTTCACTGTTGTGGACAGCTATCGGCATGCAGCCACCACATCACAAAGGCCACCGTGCACACTTTGACAGTTCTGCTCAGTAGGGACCCTGTTCGTCAAAACCTTCCCCTGAGAGAAAGCTCTAGTTGCCCGGGACAATCGGGGGTCTAAATCCCGGCTGTGTGGTTAGATAGATCATCGTTTTGGATCATAGGTATCCAGAGAGCCTCAATGTTTGTCTTGAACCCTCCTCCTGAGTTGCCAAGATTTTCTTTTCGCCAGTCTGACATTTTTAAATAAGAAGCTTTTCTTAATTGAGTCGCGTGGTAGAATATCGAGATGTCTTTGGAAAGCCCTTTGAAAGTGTGCACACACTGTTTACATCTTTATTTAACCGTATAAATATATATTTGATTACTGTGAATGCATCTAACCTGTCCACCCACTCCCCTTTCTCCAGGGGAACTGGCAACCCACCTCGGCCATCCTCTGATTAGCGTTTTCCTGCAAGGAACCAGGGACCCAGACCAAAGTGTCCGGGCCAGCAGTTTGTCAAACCTGGGGGAGCTCTGTCCAAGACTGGACTATACCCTGGGAACTCTGGCCCAAGAGGTGAGAGGGAGCAAACCAACATGAAATCCTATTGGATGAACTGGTTCTACCAGTACATGATAAATAGTGGGCCTGTATATTGTAGGAATTTGGCAATACGGGGAAGAGGGTAATGTAATTGATTGTATCATAACGGCATTATGTTATTGGTGGTCTCTCTAGAAATGCCTGGACTTAAGGGTAAACATTTTTGGTCAAATATCAATATCCTCTTGAATGGTAGTTATTTGGCTTTAACAAACAGGACTGTATGCTAAATGTGACAATTTCACACAAATTTCTAATAGGATGAAGTCATGAATGTGAAATGCCACCTGAACGATTCATGAAGGCATACAGCAGCCTATCAGAACCGTTGGATTTGCATCTATCACCGTCCTTGTTTCCTCAAACATCATTGCACATGTTTCATGCAGTCTGTGTCACTCTGCCGTTTCAACAATTTCAGAAAAGGAAAAATCTACGAAAACCTGAAAGTATTTGCATTGTGTCTGATGCCTGAGCTCTAGGGCTCAAACTGACTGACCTCAGCGTTCACCTTTTACAAAAACATTTCATGTCATACCGACAGTATTAAATTAGAGGGATGAGAGACACATCTTCAGCTATTGTATCTTCCTCAATAAGGTTCACTAAGTACTTATAAGTAGACACACAAGCCACAAGACCTAGTACCAGTACATGAACGCTAATCACAATGTACTTGTACATCTTTTCTAGTCTTTGTACCACTTAAAGCTCTTTAACACTTAATGTCATCATTCACCCATTTGTTTATTTATTGGATCCCCATTAACTGACGCTAATCTTCCTGTGATCCACAGAGAGGACAAAACGTAATACACACAAAACGTTTAGCCTGCTCTACAGGGATGCTCACAGATGCTTGTCAAGGCACAAGGAAACTTTTTTTTTTTGTTTTACTGCAAAAGGATTGCTTCATTTTCCCAAACATTTGTCAATATGGAACATTTAACCCCCCTCACCCCCAAAAAATGGCGTTCTAGCATTGAACACAATTAAAGGAGTTAGCAAAACATAACTGTTCCAGAATAAGGTTTACCAATGCAATGCATCCACTTCATTAACCGCCCCAACACTTGCGTGAAACATATATAGTGGCTGACTAAACCAACAAAAAGCAAAGGCAACCAAAGATATGACTTACAACGTAAAACAAACCCAACCTAATTCCCCCATGCTGTCAAAGCTCTTGGTATGGTCCTTGGCTCAGGCCTCTTTCATGAACACTCCCCCTTAAGCCTCATCTTTTGTCCAACCAGGAAGGTAACTCTGCAACAAGGTAATGTTGTGGGGCTTTGGCCATCACAGATGCTAATAACCGACACATGGGGTACATGTTAGGAACACATTGACAAAATAAATAACAGCATATTTATAGTAGTCAACGTTTTGTATCTTCAGCTAATGAACTACCGATCTGATCTTAAAAACAAAAAAACAAAAAAAAAAACATTAATTGCCAATGTATTCCAGATGAACTGGAAGCAAATCAATATATTATTTTCCTTGGGTAAATAGGAAGTATGAACTGAAAGTGAGCCAGGTGATACTGCTCTGGTCAAGGTGGGTCAGGTGACCCACTGCCTGCCACAGACACAGGCCTGTACCTTTCAACAGAGTGGACACAAGTGGGGCTCACTCAGCTGTTTGAAAATACATGTCCACATTAGTGATATGACTCTTCATTGGTTCATGGGAGGAGACTCCTCTTGTAATCCCCTTGTTACTCTCGAAGTCTTCCCATTTGGGTTCCAAACCGAGCAGAACCGACTTCGAACAGGAACATTGTGTACTCAATACGTGTGAATATATTAATGCATTACACCGTGCGAAACTAGTCTTTGCTACAATATGCACTACTCCATTTGAAATAAAAAAGTCCTCCATGTTCATACCACTAACTACATTAGTTTTTATGTGTGCAGCTCTGCTCCTGTCTGACCGCTTTGATAAAAACTGAGAAGGAGGCAGAGGTGAGGAGAGCTGCTGTCCATGTTATCACCCTGCTGCTCCGAGGCCTCAGCGACAAAACCACCGAGGTACACACACACACACACACACTGCCATCACTCAGTGGAGACTAACCAGATGATCAGTTCACTTTCAAAAGGGCCTCTACGTTGTAAGCTTTCATGTGAATTAATAACAAGCGGCTCCAATCTATCAATTTATTTTATACATTTGTATGTTAGTCCTGTAATCTAGTCCCAGCTTCCCTTTGGTAAAAATGTCGCAAGGAGGCTCCCTCCAAACACCATGTTTGACTCTTTCTCACTGCTTCGAATTCCTCCCACTATCAATGTGTGGTTACTGTTGCCGTCTGTGCCAAAGTATTATTCTTAGATAGTCCACCACAGGGACAGAGCCAATCACTGCTCCGTTGTTCAGCAGCGAGGCAGAATGTCTTGCTGGATTTACTCAATTTTTCTGGGTCTGTCATTGCTGTAATTCTGCTACTTTGTGTGTTCATGGCACACAGTGTTGCTAACAAAAGTATTGGAGCCTAATGAAAGACCCATTGTTGGACCCTGCTTGTATGAAAGTGACATGAATTGGTCTTTCTGTGGTTGCCTAGTGGGAACACACCTACAGGTGAGCCGTCCAGCTGCTGTTCCTAGGGCAGGTCCTGTCATTACTGAAACAGCTGGAAGGGAACACCAGCTGTATATGCCTAATGATTGAGTGCAATGAGAACAGGTGGTCTTAGACACACATGAGTTGTGTGAGCGTGGGCCATCAGGTAGCGCAAGAACAGCGTAGGGGATCCAATGATCCTCTGCCTTCCATGTCCCCTACGAGGTTATGGGAAACCTTTTGTCTCTCCACCCTGATGAACTCTATCGACCAGCCCCTCCTTTCTAAGTATGGCTGGCCCACAAACTGCTTAATCAAACAGCCAGATGGATGAATACCAAAACACACATCTGTGCTCAGTTTAAGGGCAAGGTGTACTTTGTTGTATAGCTCCTATCCTTATAAATTGAAGATGATTACAGACTAATATGGATATTGGAACATTAATCATGATCATGATAGGTGACATGATTTGCTCTTTGTCACCGAGAGGCTGAGTAGGGGAGATTTGTGGACGCGCTTCCTTCAATGAATTCCTGATCCAGTAACTGCATTGGTTTGATTTAGGTATATTATACAATTAATCAAGCATCGGTGTAGAATACTTCAACGTAGTTTTGTGGCCAACATAATACAAAACCCAGTCTCTCACTCCCTCTCTTTCCATTTCCCTAACCAAATATTGAAGACACACCTTTATCCAAATAGATGCCAAACACCACGTGACTCAATTAACGTACAGGAAAGAAAAAGGGGCGTACCAGGTGGAACCAACAATGCCTAGCTCCTACACCCATTTTTACCTTAACATGTCATTGGCAAACAGCAGGTTTCTTTGTTTTCTTGCTTTCTCAATTCTGTACGACTTGGGTTTTATCTTAGAAGTTAGGCACATCGATTCTATTAGTAATTTACAAAGGAGTTGCCAAACTTGCCTGGGTGAAAAAGCAAACGCAACCAGTATCAATGGTCCATTGATCTGTAGACCCGTCAAAAATAAACCAGTATTAACAGACGGTCCAGTGGTTTGCAGACCCGTCTAAAATGTTTTCAACAACGTAATGTCTGTCTGTCGCTCCTCCAGGTTCTCAGTGATGTGTTGTTGGACCTGTATCGAGCCCTGAAGTGGGTGGTGCGCTCCGACCCAGATGATGTTGCTGTGCTCCATGCCCAGCTAGCTCTGGAGGAGATGGATGACATAATGAAGAGGTTCATCTTCCCTAAGCAGAAGCTGCAGAAGAAGATTGTTGTCCTGCCATAGGACCATTTTAATCTCCTTTATAACCCCTCCACAGTTTGGACATATTTTTATATGCTCTACCTCTAAGCAGCACTAGTTCTGCCTCCATGTGACGAGAACTTTATGGTACCTCTGGACGCACAGAAGCTACAGGTCCAAACTACCGGCAGCTTCCGAAATAAGCATTCATCATGTTCTACTCTCCAACCAAATCCAAATAAAGTTTTATTAACCGGTTGTTCGGAATTGTTATACTAAATGGGTACGTTATTACCATTATTTTACCTAGGATCTCATTAAGGATTTGACAGCTCAGCCACCCTTGATGGAGGAAAACCAGGCTGGATTCCAAGCTTAAAGGGGCGCTTTTAGGGATATAGGTTTGGCCCCTGCTCCGTCCTTTTGGCGACTAGCAGCAGGTTCTGAGTGTAATCACTTCAAGTGAACAGAGATTATAACCTAGTCATTCGGTAATCAATGTAAATATTGTCCCGTTACAAGCTTCATATTGTCTTTGAAATTTGACACACAAATAGAATGTTTGATACCTGTGTCTGCCTTTGCAACACACTCACAGTACACTGTACTATTCCAGCATTAATGTTGGACAAACTTTCAAAATGTAAGGTATCGTCTAAGAAATTTGTGTAATGCCAACTCGGGTTATTAAATATGTTAGTAGCTAATGGTATCAAAAGCGAATATAAATGCATTAGAATTCTCCCACTATCCACCGACATGCAGTGTATGTCAAACCAAAGCTGATATGAAGTTGATGAACACGATGTTATATTTAGACCAATCAGGTCCCACACAAGGAGGTTATTGTCTCCTTTTTTTTTCCCTCTGGACAAGCTTGTTGTAAATCGCTCATGTCAACTTGATGTATCATGAGTAGTGAGATGTGTTAATGTACTGTAGCTAGATTCCATTCAAAAGGAAATTTATATAAATAACTACTAAACTGGATAGGATACCTGGATAGTTAGCCGTGTACTCCACAAATGTGGCCTCTATGGAAGAGTAGCAAGAAGGCCACTGTTTCATCTCGTTTGGAGTTTGCCACTAGCAATGTGAGAACACTGCAAACATGTGGAAGAATGTGCTGTGGTCAGATGAGATCAGAATTGAATCTTCTTTTACCTCAATGAAAACCCAACACTGTCGATCACCCTGAGCACACACATCAAACAGATGATGGCATTGGAAGCATCATGCTGTGGGGATGCTTTTCTTCAGCACCTACAAGGAAACTATTCAGAATTGAGGGAAGGAAGAAAACATGCAGTCTAAAAAGACTTGAGATTCCGGCCGAGGTTCATCTTCATCCAACAATGAACAACGTTTCCATCTCTATGTGCATCTCTGTGCAAAGCCGGTGGAGACAAACCCCAAAAGACTTGCAGCTAGAATTGCAGTGAAAGGGGGTTCTACCAAGTATTGACTCGGGGGGAGGGGTGAATAATTGTGCAATTGTGCAAGTCCGTGATGTGTGTCTGTGAATGCTGTATGATCACAATTCAAAAGAAAATATCTTAATATCTTTTATATAGTTAATTTATTAGGATATCAATTTGTTATTGCTAGTGACTATTTCACAAAAATGATAAACATGACTAAATGGTTTTGACTTGGATATCCTGTGAACAATTTAATTTGCCATTATTTACATAAATACATTTCAGACAGCCTGTTTCTAAAATATCTCAAAACATGAGACTTTCTTTTTACAATCGCTATCCATCTAAATAGTGCTCTTAGCAGTGACTATAGCGCCACTGCTATCCTGTGCAGGCAGTCCTGACTATGTATTGAAGAACTCACACAAAACCATAGAAATTGTTTTTTCCCCCCCTAGATTTGGGCACAAATAGGATCATTTACAGATACCATTTGTCTTGAAAGATGTTGATCCTACTAGGTGTACTGGGGTATTTCTGCTCATTCCCAAAAGATACCATGCCCTATCGCAAACCTCAATGTAAAGAAAGAGTCAGCTTTATCTCAGCAGAAGCATATTTCAAAGCCTTTTGCAGTGCTGAAGCAAAGGCCCATTTGACTGATAAAACCCAAGGGCTAAAACAGTAAGTGCTGTTACTCAAGTGTGTTATACAGTCAGGGAGCCAGAAAGAACGTATTGTCAGGTATGCTCAACTTGTAAGGTGATAGAGTGGAACAATTTTTGCCTGTTTCTCTGTAATATGCATTCTATCAACTAACATAAATGAAATGCAGTGTGGTGTAAAGACTCAATTGGGTCGACGTGGCGCAGGGGTAGAGAGGGTGCGCTGGGAACCTCAAGGTTGGCGGTTCAAGCCCTGGCCATGTCCCATGTCGAAGTGTCCCTGAGCAAGACATCTAACTCCTAATTGCTCCCCGGTCATGGGTTAAAAATGCAATGTAAGTCGCTTTGGATAAAAGCGTCAGCTAAAATGACCTGTAATGTAAAATTGCGTAATGCAGTGTGTGTGAGGCTGCCTCCCCAGCCATGGAACCTGGACGTCAGCAGCATGGCTTCAGTGAAGGAGAGGAGAGAAAGGGTAAATAAATACGACCATAAAGGATGCTTTGAGTCAGGCGGAGAGGTGGAGAAAGAGGAGAGGGGGCTCCGGTCAAACAGTCCCAAGGATTGTCGGAGACTGCTGGCTGCATTGCAGAGGGATAGGGAGCTAGCTGGGGGTGTCCAAGGAAGGGAGGGGGCGAGGCAAGGAAAGGGGGGTTATAGGAAACCGAGAGGGGAGATGTAGAGGAGAAGCTTAATAGTGTCGGGACAGTGCAGTGACAGCGGACATAAGGAGGAAAAATCATTTGGGCTCTTCTGGAAACGGGATGCAGAGAAGAGTTGATACTGCAGCACGGGCAGAAGGAGAAGAGGGGGGAGGTGAGGAAGTCTGCAAATTATTTGTTACAGGGCGCAAAGACAAAATCCGACTTGCGATCATGCGTCATGCGATCTTCACCTTCATCCTCGCATTGGCCCCTTGCTGATGGTGGAAATCAGGAACAAGGATGGACTACCACCCCCAACCTGTGTGCTACAGCCGCAAGACTACACCAGCATCAGCTGCTTGCTGAGCACCTCTGATCACATCTCAGCTGGGGGCCTTCATGCCCTGGGACAGTCCTGGGAGATAGAGGGAGGAGGTGGGGGAGGAAGAAGAGGAGGGGGAGGTGCTGGCAGAGGAGAGGCTGGCTCAAAGAAGTGTTGGAGGGTAGTGGTTTCAGCTGCTTGCTGTATTTTTGGATGTGGTATCTCCTGAATTAAGCGAGCTGGCTGGAATAAAGATGTAGTGTGAGCTAGTAGAAGGAGGGGTGCAGAACAAGGAGAGTGCTGTGCTGAGGAGCGCAGAGGCTGGACGTCCCGGCTCAACGGACGGAGGTCTGGGGGAGTCCTTGGTGGGAGACAAAGACGCCAAGGATCCACTGGATCAGGAAGGTAAGATTTTAAAATATGTTTTGCAATAAGATACTAAATTGCTGATTAGGAAAACAGAACGATAAGACACATCCTTCCTTATGCAATTACATTTGGGTTTAGGATTCGAATTTGATAGGATATGCTAGGGAAAGGGTTTAAATCCCGCTTCAGGTTTGGCAAGTAGTTGTTAATAATTTTTTTTTAATGTTTCTAAAACCTTAAGTGACGTTCAGAAAATGCCATACAAAGACTTGAGTGTGTTCTGATTTGTGTGGTGAGTGTGTTTGCAATGTGAGGTAGAGAAAATATTTTTTTCTGCTTGACACTGTGTGTGTGTCTGTTTCTGTGAGTGAGTAAGTCAGCCAATCAGTTTGGCATGACTAAAGAAATCCATGAGCTGCTGCTCATTTTTGCGCCAACTGCTCGGGGACGTTGTAAAATGACGGAGTGATAGTTGAAGAATAAGTGTGTGTCTGTGTGTGTGTGTGTGTGTTTGTGCTGCCTCCTTGCATGTACATGCGCTGCTTTCTCCCAGACGGTGACCGTTAGGTAACGGTGGACAGAAACTTCTGCCTTCTCCAAAGAAAACGCTGGCCCATTGGATTTTCCATGGGATCACTGCCATGCCAGACCTGCTGGCTTTTTCTTACTTAGCAGACTTAAGGTGAATGAATTAGATAGACACTATGCTTGTGTCAAAAAGGTAGATTAGTTGATGGCATAATCTTAAAGTTGCAAGACCATGTGACTTTTGAGGCATGAAATAACAAATGATTCTTCTTTAATGATGTAAAGTTAAATTCCAAGCACTGAAGCACATTCTTGCTCATTTCACTCATAGATGTAGACAGCCTCACTTGGTCTGGTGCAAATAGCAAAGTTTAAATAACTGTGGAACTGACTTTATTTTGTCATGTCCAACTTTAAAACACACTGCACACACACTGTAATGTACTATTACATCTAGAAGTACAACAAGTAAACACTTTGTTACCAGGTGCACCGTTACCTCATACAATAGTTTGTATGATTTCTTACTTAAAGGTATTTCTCCTTTTCATGCATTTTCTTTCAAAAGCCAGCCACTTGTGTCAATTTTTGCCCAGTCTTTTCAAAAGAAAATGCAGTTTTCGGTCTCCTGGCTGAAATCTATTAATAAATATACAATAATGTTTCTTGGAGCCATATACCTTCCTTCCCACCCTCCTGGTGCATTCATAGCTCTTTTAATGGTTCAAAAGTAAGTGCATAACATGTCATGGGATATATAGGAATTATGGAGAATTACCTTTCTCAGGTAAATAAAATGCTTTGATTACTGGATGAGATCAGGCTATCATCTTCATCAGCAAAAGTTGTACCTTTTTTGGTACCGCCGTTGTCATGGTTCCAAGGGAGGTGAGCTGATACTAGACGGTAGTTTCCTCACATGGCGAACCGTAAAACTATGCTGCAAACAACAAAGTGCAGATGCTCCTCTGTTTGGTAGCCCGGTGACATTTGAAAATTTTTAGGAAAGAAAAGTTTAGAACCAAATGGTAAACATTGTGGTATAAGATGTAACCCCCATCAGATATAACCACCATCAGATGTGACCACCATGTCAGGAGGCATGACCAGGGACCAGATTAACCTCAATCTATGAAACCTGTGATGCGAGAAAGCACAAATATTCATGGTAGAAGCTGATATAGTGACGCTAATAAAATTTTAAAAAAAGACTCAAAATAATGCATATTTCATCAAACAACTTATTCTTTCCAAGTAACAATGAAGAACAATTAGTGAAAGTTTTTCTCATTTTATGAAATTAGACTTGAATATGAATTATTGAGTTATGTCCAAAAACCTGTTCACTGTGATCACCAATTCAGTGTTGAGATGATGAGCCTTTGTTTAGCTGTCGTAAGGCAGCAATGATCCCTGGGTATAACCCTCCACACTCATATTGATATAATGTATGTTTATGTTTTTTATGTTTATGAGATTTTCGGAAGAAATCATCTTATTAATAATAAATCAATTTAGCTCAGTTTCATTCGACAGAAACATGGTTGATACATTTCTGCAAATAACGTAGGCTTAGTAATATTTAAATATAAAAAACAAGTAGCTGCAGCAACCATGCTCAGGCTGATATAAACGTATTTTAATTGTAACTGCCTCCCTCCCCCACATAGCCAGCAGGCTAATCCCAGCTCCCCCGCCTTCCAACATGCCCCTCTGGTAACTAAGGCCCTTGTCATTAAACAGTCCATGTTACTGTCTGCTTTTCAACTGGCCTGTAGCCCCAGGACTTTAAGACCACGCTGCCTCCGCTTCTTCTGCTGCCATCAGCGGCAGTGTCCAGTCTAAATGACAAGTGCATCATAGCACTCACACCTATTGGAATAAAGTGCTTTGAGAAACTGGTTCTCGAGTCATCACCACAATGCAGCATTTTAGAAATGCAGAGGTCCAAAATCTGAGGTTTAAAAGTGGGGGTTGGAAGAATATTAAATGACAATAGCTACCTCAGCCACAGCCTGCCCACCTCATTCTCATCTGAAAAGAAAGACAGAAAACACCTCCCTCCTGCAGCTTTTGTCCTTAAGCTGTAAGACACCGTAATTCTCAACCCTCAACATAAACTACAGTAACTTATACTTATTTTTTCTCCTTTTATAGCTAAATGTGACTGTGATTAATTGCCAAACCCTTTTGTACAATGATAATAAATGTACCCTGTAACTTTGTAACCCCATTCAATTATTACATTACATTACATCACATGTCATTTAGCTGACGCTTTTATCCAAAGCGACTTACAATAAGTGCATTCAACCATAGGGATACAAACTCAGAAGAACAAGAAAGTACAATTTCCTCAAATAAGCCAATTTACAATTTGCTATAGATTCAAAGATTCAAGATTCAAAGATTTTTATTGTCAGTTACACACGCCCTGTGTATTGAAATTCTCGTGCTTGCCTTTTCTGGAAAGCCGACCAATTCAAAATAAAAATGAAAATACAATATTTACATAAATGTACATGAAAGAAAAAGAAAAATGAGGTAACGATAAGGCAGAAATGAGGTAAGGAGGAAAAGTGCAAAACTGAGCAGGTTGTAAAAGAAAGACTTAAATGAAATGTGTGCATTATAAATTAACAGTACAGTAACAGATAAGTGCCATTATAAGAACAATTTAAGTGCTACAATTTGTTAGTCTTTTAGTCATTGGGTGGATTTTTCAACATTTTGACAAACCCAAACAGTCAAGAGTGCCGCAATAAGAAAGACAAGAGAGAACAGAAAAGGAGAGAACAGATTTTAGAGAAATTGTGCTGTTAGGGGAAAGAACCTCTAAATGACGGTGATGATGAAAATCCTTTGTATGTTTTCCAAAACCTCTATTTCCAAAACTCCCCTTTTGTCAGAACCTAGATGTCAGATAGAGGGTCTCTAGAGTGCCAGGATGTACATCTATACACCCACTCAGAGAGATGGATAAATCTGTCTGTGCCAGTGTGTCCTAGAGAGCTGACTGAGATATAAATAACAGTCATTCTCTCTTGCCTTGGCCTGGCCAGGTGGGTTGGGGGTGGAGGGTGAGGGGGGCCAGGAGGTAATTTCATGAATGAAAAGGGAGAACTGTTCCCAAGCACTGGCCCAACCCAGGCTAGCCTTTAATTAGAACTATTAACCCAGGGACCGGGAAGAAAGGAGTGGCAGAGGGGAACATTATGTGAAGTTAGGGAAATGGTCTGAGCTGGAGGTTTGGGAGGAGATGTAATTCTTTGGTTAAAATGTTACCAATAATAATAAGAAATAGTAATAGTACTTACAGGAAATTTCAAGTTTTTTACCTCTGTGTTGTCCTTACACAGTGAGGTTAATTGTTGGTGTGTTTTTTGTTTTTTTAATGGTGTTTTACAGCAAATACAGCTGAACTGAAAAACCAAGTCTTTTACACCCAAGGCATGATTGATAATTGAGAGTAATTCCAGTATGAAAATATAATAGGGCATTACTTTAAAATTCAGTACCTAGCTTCTAACCTATAAATCACTATATATCTGTTACTGATGTTAAGTTTGACCGTAGCTAATCATAATCAAATAGATACCTTTACTTGTGTGCGTAAACTAAGTGTTCTGTTCAATAGACTGTTGTGGTTATTGTCATGGTGTGGTTTTATTTCCTGTCTTATTTTGTAGTTTTCTGCTTCTTGTCTCCCTGGGTAACTTCACTTCCTGCCTTGTCCTGTCATCGTCTGTGATTGTCTGACCTGTGTCCAATCACCTGCACCTCCCTAGTGTATTTAAGCAGTGTGTCTCTTGTGTCTCTTGTGTCACTTGTCGCGTCATTGTCTTTCGTCGTGGATGTTCGTAGTTCCGGTCTGCCGTTTTCCCCCTGGTTCGTGTGCGTTTTTGCCTGTTGGCCTTTTGCTTTTGCCTTTTTGACAATTAAAGTATTTTATTTTCTAAAAAGTCTGCGTTTGAGTCTGGCCTCCTCCCACGCAACCCCTGACAGAATGACGCAACCCAGAAAGGACTCAGCAGAGTTTTTTTCCCCAGAGCCAGTTCTGCGGTACCCGTCTTGCTCTTGGCGGGCCACGTAGCCTTCAGCTAGCTGCCAGTGGCAGAGAGAACGCCTGCCCTCTTTCGCCAGCAGGCTTCCTGGCAGACGCAGTGGGCTCTCCCAGAGTCCCCAGAAGGCGCTTGGGTCGCCGCTCTCGTCATCCGCCGCCCACCACGCTGCCTCCAGAGAAGGAGGCCTTCTCGTGGTCGATCGGAGACCGATCTGCGTTTGAGTCCTGCCTCCTCCCTGCATCCCTGACAGTTATTTTGTTACTCTGTGTTTACATATGTTAACATCAGGTATGGTTAGAGAGCCTTTTTTAAAATAACTGACAAGCTGTCTACAAATGACTTGATGAGCGATTATTTCTGCAAGGGATTATATCACTAACGAGTTACTTACTCTGTCTTTTGTGTATATTAGTAATTAGTTACCAATACCCATTTTGGACCACACACACACACAAATGCATTGCTATCTTGCATTGTGACAGACGGATGAATAAGGCATCATGTGACCATGTCAATGTCTGATGCTGGTACCTTTTAGCGGACATCCATCCATCCATCCATCTTCAACCGTTTATCCGGGGTCGGGTCGCGGGGGCAACAGCTCCAGCAGGGGACCCCAAACTTTCCTTTCCCGGGCCACATCTACCAGCTCTGACTGGGGGATCCCAAGGCGTTCCCAGGCCAGTGCAGAGATATAATCTCTCCACCTAGTCCTGGGTCTTCCCCGGGGCCTCTTCCCAGCTGGCCGTGCCTGAAACTACTCCCTAGGGAGGCGCCCAGGGGGCATCCTCACCAGATGCCCAAACCACCTCAACTGTCTCCTTTCGACGCAAAGGAGCAGCGGCTCTACTCCGAGCTCCTCGCGAATGGCTGAGCTTCTCACCCTATCCCTAAGGGAGGCGCCAGCCACTCTCCTGAGGAAACCCATTTCGGCCGCTTGTACCCGTGACCTAGTTCTTTCGGTCATGACCCATCTTTCATGACCATAGGTGAGGGTAGGAACGAAGATTGACCGGTAGATCGAGAGCTTTGCCTTCTGGCTCAGCTCTCTTTTCGTCACAACGGTGCGGTAAAGCGAGTGCAAAACCCACCCCCTCTGCTCCGATTCTCCGGCCAAACTCACACTCCATCTTCCCCTCACCCGTGAACAAGACCCCGAGGTACTTGAACTCCTTCACTTGGGGTAAGGACACATTCCCTACCTGGAGTAGGCAATCCATCGGTTTCCTGCTGAGAACCATGGCCTCAGATTTAGAGGTGCTAATCCTCATCCCGACCGCTTCACACTTGACTGCGAAACGCTCCAGTGAGAGTTGGAGGTCACAGACGGAAGATGCCATCAGGACCACATCATCTGCAAAAAGCGGCGATGAGATCCGCAGCCCCCCGAACTGTAGACCCTGCTCCCCCCGACTACGCCTCGATATCCTGTCCATGAAAACCACAAACAAGATTGGTGACAAGGCGCAGCCCTGGCGAAGGCCAACCCCCACCAGAAACGCCTTTGACTTACTGCCGAGCACCCGAACACAGCTCTCGCTTTGGGCGTACAAGGATTGGATGGCCCCAAGCAAGGACCCCCTCACCCTGTACTCCCGCAGCACCTCCCACAGTATCTCTCGGGGGACCCGGTCATACGCCTTCTCCAAGTCCACAAAACACATGTAGACTGGATGAGCATACTCCCAAGCCCCCTCTATGATCCTAGAAAGAGTGAAGAGCTGGTCCGTTGTTCCACAACCAGGACGAAAACCGCATTGCTCCTCTTTTTAGCGGACATTGGTCAATAAAAAGGTTTCCCAGAAGAAACGGGACATTTTAGATGGTCTCACCCGACTTGTACAAAAGACCTGTGTTGATATTTACCCTTTGCGGTATTGAATAACATGCTCAAGTTCCTCACGCGTGTAAGTAGCCCATTTGGTTGCAACTGCTGTTAAGTCTATTCAAAGGCAGTTTGCTCACTTGCAGTTTAAATTTTCTCTTTTCCTGCCTACAATGCCTTTTCATTCACCTTAGTATATCACCCTTTCTATACCACAAACCTTTTGCCTCCTTCTCATTTGTGTTCTCCTTCTCATACCCCACATTCTCCACCTTCAGATGCCCTCTCGCTGCAGGAATGCGCTGAACATCGTGGTCACCACCCTTTTTGCCGCGGTGGTTCTCTTTACCATCCTGCTTGCCTATGTTACAGGTTACGTTTAAAATTCTACAGATAGAGAAACATGTAAATGATAATTAAAACAAGTGATGGCCATGATGGTGATTATAACAAGTGATGTGTTTTTGGTTTGTCTCCACTGGCTTTCTTCCTTATAAAGGCTACCAGTTCATCCACACTGAGCAGCACCATCTCTCTTTTGGCCTCTATGGGGCCTTCCTTTCCCTCCATCTCCTCCTCCAGAGCCTCTTTGCCTTCCTGGAGCATCGGCGGATGAGGAGCCCCTCCCAGCCACAGCACCTCCGAAGGTCCGTGGCTCTCTGCATTGCTGCTTACCAGGAGGACCCAGACTACCTGAGGAAATGCCTTCGCAGCGTCCGCCGAATCTCCTTCCCTGGTCTGAAGGTGGTGCTGGTAGTGGATGGGAACCGGCCAGAGGACAGCTACATGAATGACATTTTCCTCGAGGTGATGGGCGGGGCTGACCAGGCTGGCAGGATGGTGTGGAAGGGAAACTACCACAGTGATGGGAGTGGAGGTGGAGGAGTCGGAGGTGGCGGGAGGAGCACAGTGCACATGGAGGAGGCAGCACGAGTGGCTCGGCTGGTCAGAGGCTGCCGCTACTCCTGTATCATGCAGGAGTGGGGAGGGAAAAGAGAGGTCATGTACACTGCCTTTAAAGCACTTGGGGACAGTGTGGATTATTTGCAGGTAAGGTACACTGAAAATAGTATGCATGTTTTGAAGTTTTAAATAAAGTTTAGACGGCCACTTTACATCATTATTATATTCAAGGGTTTCCCGATTCCAAATGGCTACATGAAAACCTGAAAGACTGAAAGAACTCTTTATGCCACTGCAAGACCTGAGTCAGTGCATAAAGAAGGAATCAACACATTTCTCTGCTCAATGTTTTGATCAGATTGGAACAGAATATTCATCATACAAGCGTGTCATCTTAATGTCATTGGTGTTTTTTTTGTTGTTGTGTTTGTAACAGCTGAAAAGTCTGTCCTTTACAATTGTACTGCAGCATTGACTTTTTCCATGTTCCAGAAAGTTTTTTACTGTATTAGTTAGCTGTATAATTTGGCAGCAAGCCCTAAAATTGATAACCAATTGTATGTAGCAGTGTACAACAATAATCACATTACAAAGCCATCAGTAGAGGACAATTTATACTCATACACTCCACATTGCAAGTGATTTGGGGATCTGTCCATGCACTATTTTGCCCTTCCTGTGGGTCAACGGTCATTTCAACAGCTGACCAAGTTCAGTCTAGTTAGAATGAACGTGCTGGGATCTGTCAGCAGCTTCTCTTTTCTCTAATGAATTTCCCTCTGTTATGCAACACTGGCAGCCTTAACTTGTCCAATGAAAGTATATGTGTATGTTATTGAAAACCTGTGCTTGTTATGTCCTTTTTTGAGGTGTGTGACTCAGACACTGTTCTAGACCCAGCATGCACCATAGAAATGCTGAAGATCCTTGAGGAAGATCCTATGGTGGGAGGGGTTGGCGGAGACGTGCAGGTAAAATACAACACAACGATGAGGACTATACATGTTTATTTGAAAGTCAACTTAAAAAATCTTTCGTCGCCAAGCGAGGTGTTTGTAAGCTCACTTCATCACTGTCATGACAGTACATTTTTCTTTTTCTCCATTGTTGATCTATGTTCTCTGCATTTCCTATCCTCCAGATTCTTAATAAATATGACTCCTGGATCTCCTTCCTAAGTAGCGTACGCTACTGGATGGCCTTCAACATCGAGCGGGCCTGCCAGTCCTACTTTGGGTGTGTCCAGTGTATCAGCGGCCCTCTGGGGATGTATAGGAACTCTTTGCTCCAGCGCTTCCTGGAACCCTGGTATCACCAGACCTTCCTGGGCTCCAAGTGCAGCTTCGGTGATGACCGCCACCTCACCAATCGGGTGCTCAGCTTTGGCTACAAGACTAAATTCACAGCACGATCGCATTGCCAGACTGAGACACCCACCCAGTATCTGCGTTGGCTCAACCAGCAGACTCGATGGAGCAAGTCTTATTTCCGCGAGTGGCTGTATAACGCCCTGTGGTTCCACAAGCACAGCCTCTGGATGACCTATGAGTCCGTGGTCACAGGCTTCTTCCCTTTCTTCTTGGTTGCCACCGTCATCCATCTCTTCTACCGTGGAAGGCTTTGGAACATCCTGCTTTTCTTATTAACAGTCCAACTGGTCGGGATGGTGAAGGCCACCTATGCCTGTTTCCTGCGTGGCAGCCTGGTGATGATCTTCATGTCCCTGTACTCTCTGCTTTACATGTCCAGCCTGCTCCCCGCCAAAATATTTGCCCTGCTCACCATCAACAAGGCTGGATGGGGCACTTCAGGCCGCAGGAAGATCGTGGTAAACTTCATAGGCGCTGTACCTGTCACAGTCTGGGCTATGGTGCTCTTCGGGGGGGTGGCATATACAATCTACTGTGAAACACAGGAGCCATTTAGTGAGAGAGAGAAAGCCTTGTTGATAGCAGGGACAATACTCTATGCCTGCTACTGGCTAATTCTGCTGGTTCTTTACCTGGCAATCGTAGCCAAACGGTGTAACAAGCGGGAAGAACAGTATCACCTGCCATATGCAGAAGCATAAACCTGCTACCAGGTAGGACATTCACACCGGGTTTCAGTGCAGTGGGGCTGTACCAATGCACTGATGAACTGTGAATCACAAACACAATCACATCTTCATCATGGATGTTGAAAAGATGTAAATCTGAAATCTGAGCATCTGGAATCCATTCCAGTTGGGGGAGACTCAGTGATGAACGGTGACAAAATGCACAACGGTACAGTGCTGTGCTTTCAATAAATATAAAGTAGGTAAAGGAACACCCTGAGACTTTTTGTGTCCATCATTTTGATAGAGACGAGATGTGGTCAAATGTGACACATCTAAACATCTATATAGACTATAGATTGCAAGGTAATTTTCCAAGTCAAAGCACCTCTACACCAGAAAAGAAGAGGGCAAGTGTGTCAATTGAAAGTAATGACTGAGCATGATACAAGCTAATTTGCTCCAGGCGGCACAAAATACATCGTAGAAATGTTTCATCTTAAATGTAGTACTGTGCATTCATCTCCACTCTTTATAAAAATACGAAGTTAGAGAATACCCAGGAGTAAGAGAAAAAGAGAAACAACTTGCATGTTGAGTTCTTAGTTAAGCTCAGTGTGTATAAAAGGTGTTTTGAAGTGGGGTTATATGAGGTATTAATCCATTGTTAGTGTCTTACCCTACAGTTAAATATCACAGCCAGATATTACTTTGCTCGTGAATATTCTTGGCCGTTTCTCTAAACTAGGGGCGAGCTGACAGCCATCAACAGAATGTTGACCCTTATAGAACCCCATTTCAAAACAGTCATCTCTTTTAATGCTGTTTAAAAATAAACATAGACCATTTTCAAGTTTTAGCGGAGACATTTAAGTGAAAATTCGGTTAGGATTTTCACATGTCTATTTTTGGCAAATACATACAGTATGCCATATGGGCATCTTTCAAAGAGTTGGTTGCTATAATCTCCTAATGCTCGTGAAGTAATATCTCTTCAGGGATTTACCTTTTCAAATCCTATACTGAGCAGAAGAATAAGTGTGTTACATTAGGTTTGTTACTTAGCCCAGCATGCCTCGGAAACGCCTCCAAATTCACCAATACCTGTTTGCATACTCTCCAACTTTATGTGTGCCGTTATACTGCTGCAATCCCGGTAGGAACATACTGAAAATGTGGGAGCCGCATTTTTGTCACCAAAAGAACCACAGACTTTATCAAATATCAACAAGCAGGTTGTGACCTGGAAGTCACACACCAATTAAAACGTTAAGTTTAGTTATATAAAACAAAATATGGACAGTTTTCATAAACAATGATGTTAGTGATTAGTACATTTGTACAACGCTGTAAACCGCTTTATTCCTCCTTGTCATTTTAACATGGAGGTCTATGGGGATTTACTCCTCTTTGAGGACGGCCTCAAGTTGCCACTTGACTAACTGCAAATATGGCACCCTCTGAGTTTGCTTCATTTTTCAGTAACGAGATTTCATACCAAGATAGTCCCCAGAGGGATTGTATGCAGTTTCAATAATGAATACTAAGGCAGTTACAATTAGCAAATTTTCTATAAATATTTTTATTGATTTTACAACACATTCCAGACAGAAAAGGAGAACATGGCTACCCCAATAGGGTGAGGATTAACAGCATATTATATTCTGTTGTGTATCACTTGGAGGTAGCTAACCGTGACAAACTGCTACTCCATACAGAAGTATCAAATATAACAAATAAATAAACACACCACACTGAGGAAATATGAGTTGTAGGCTGGAAGACGAAGGCAGAAGATCCCCAAAACAGCCACAATACAAGTAGCACATTTTAAAAATCATTTTGCAGTTCAAACTTTCAGATGGTCTCAAGTGTAAACCAATGGTTTTCTAATTCCCAAATACTGCCATTATCTCCACTGATTCCTAACCAACACATGAATAGGAGGCTTCAGCAGATTGACGGTTGTTTCCACTATGAGATTTCTTCCGATGTTTAGAGCAACAGCTAGGAGATGTTTAATCCCCCATGCACGCTCTGTATTGCTACGCAGCCAGTGTTGACAGGCAAATGATTACAGTGACCTAAAGCCACAGGTGGATGTAATAGAGTGGATGTCTTCAGTGGCTGACTGTTTAGACCAGACCTCACTTACTCTCATACTCATGAACAGCACAATAATCTGCTGCTGTAATATGTGGAGCAGCTATGATTTAACGAGTAGCATTTCCAAACATTTGACACCAGGGCCCTGTTCCTCGTACGTGGTTCAACTAAGTTGATCAAATGTCCGATTATCCAGCTCAGATTACCGAGATGATTGACATCAGGCTATCTCGGTTCCTCCAAGGCAGATCGGCGCTCAAACTATCTTGTTAGTTTGAACCAGAGGTCAGTCATCAGGATAATCGCGGGTGCGCGTCTTACGTTAGAAGGCCGAAGAGTCAATCACCGAAACCAGGATTTTTAACAGTATAACGGCAAGTACACGTAAAGGAAGACCGTCTTTTTTGATAGGAAATGATCATGAACACATATGATGAGATAATATGTTAATTTAGATGAATTGAGCGTATTATACATATTTTACGTTGTTCATTCTGTACGTCCATCGCAGTCTGTCCGTCCCAGGGAGGATCAGCCTGTGTCTCTAAAGGTTTCTTCCCTTTATTCTCTCCATCAAATACTTTTTCATTGTTTGGGGAGTTTTTCCTGTGCCGATGTGAGGGTTTCTGGACAGAGGATGTCACATGTGTACAGACTGTAAAGACCTCTGAGGCAAATTTGCGATATTATGCTATACAAAATAACATTAAATAAATCTTATAATCATGGCAAAAACTGACAGCGCCCCCCTGTGAGGCTACAAGCCCAACAAAGTATCGCACACAAGTTAACGTTATGCGTGTTGGTATAGGCTCATTTCAAGTGCCTCGTCCCTCTAATCAATCATATTATATTTCTTTAAATGTGTCTGCTTGCAGGAGGCTTCATGGATGTGTAACGGTTGTACTCAGATGCATCATCATCCAATGAGAATAATGATGTCAACCCTTTCAGAATATGTAGATAAAAACAAGCCCATAGAATCTTATTGATATGAATGAATAGGATATGTGTACTGTATCAGCTTATGTATGTGTAGATGACCATATAGAACTAGGAGTTTTATTATATGTGTGTGAATGTGTATGTGAGAATCATTATATATCCATTGTTCATAATCAGACATTTGATCAATTGAAGCTGTGAAATGTGGAACATCCAGAAGTTTATTAAATGACAAATAAACCAACAGAACTTTACGATGAGCACGACATGCAGCGGCTTTCCAGATGTTCTCTGCATCGCAACACTGTACAGACATGGACAGTATGAAAGACAGTGTGTCAAACATGAGAGAGTGAGACAGTGTGTGATAGAGTATGAGAGACAGTCCATGGGACTGTATGTGAGACAGTCTGCGGGACAGTGGATGCTCGGCTGCAGCGTGTGGTGTTCATCACGTAACGTTTTCGGCTTGGGAAAATCTTGTAAAATAAATAATTCCTATTTTCAGCATCTATAGCGCTCGTACAGGAGGTCATCGTAATGTCATAACAGGTCTTTGTGACCTCGGAGAAGTCTCTCTCTATAAAACGTTAATCTAACTGATATCGCTCCTTCATCAACGAGGAAGTGAGCTGCCCTTTGATTCCGGGGAGTGATGAACTAATCCAGCAGCTCGAATGAACCTGCGGCGGAGCAGGTTCAAGTTCTTCAATTCAAATTTAGACAAACCTGCTTCGGGGAACCGAAAAGCCTGATCTACGTCATCCCATCCTGAAAATTAATTATCCGGCTAACTCAGATAGCCACGTACGAGGAACTGGGCCCAGGTTATTGCTTTATTTGGAGGGGGGGGGTCTTTTGGTGCAGTATCAAACATGTGACTTATTGATGTACATTGTGGTCAATTTTTCAGTTTAAGTCACCAGTTGTCCGTGGTTTCATTTAGTGATTCAGAGATTTTGTATATGGTATACTGTAAAGGTGCCAAATTTTGTGGCCGTATAGTTTGCCACAGGATACTATTCAATTAACTGAACATTTGTGTCTGTTTATACAGTAGACTAAGCCTTTGTTAATTCATTCATCAACTGTGTGAAGCCAAAGAAGTTTCAAACACTATTTATTGGAAACAATTGGCTGGATTATAATATGACTTGCTGTATCATTACATCATTACAATATTAATAGTCCCATTTTTGTTCTTTTACTGCGATCCCCAGGATAAAGCATACATTTCTGATTACCTGTATGTTAATTTACTTTTTGTACATAAAAAACGGACACCAGAAATGTATTTGTTCGCAAGCCTGAGATTGATACATTGGTGTTAGGAAAATAGAGAAGATAAAATAAAGGACCATGGTAACTTATTTCCCAGATATAGCTTGTCACGTTTCCTGATTTTGTACTGTTTGTTGAAAACAATCCATTAATGTAATGCTACCACTCTTTACTGGCAGAAAAAATGTTGACGTTCCGGATCTTAGACTCCAAATGACACACAAGACATGCATCAAGGCTTCCACTTGTATCACCACGTAGCACCACTTATAACCATGTAGCACTGCTTATCACCACTTATCCCCATGTATTACCATGTATTACCACTTAGCACTTCCTATCATTACCACTTATCAAGAGGTAGTCCTACTTGTCCACACTTATCACCATAACCATGTATTACCACTTGTCCACCTGTATACCCATGCACCACTACTTATCACCACTTAGTCCCCCTTATTGTCACGTATCACCACTTATCCCCATGTCTAACCATGTATCACATTACATGTCATTTAGCTGATGCTTTTATCCAAAGCAACTTACAATAAGTGCATTCAACCATAACTGTTGAATGCTCTGTGGGTGAGTGGGGAGCACGGTCGTCCTCCAATCAGAGGGTTGTCGGTTCGATCCCAGGCTCGGCTAACCCGCATGTCGTTGTGTCCTTGGGAAAGACACTTAACCCAACATTGCTCCTGTAGCTGTGACTACAGTGTGTGAATGTTAGTTACTGATGGCAGGTGTCACTGTGTATGGTTCTCCTGTCATTAGTGTGTGAATGATGTCATGTAGTGTTAAAGCGCTTGTAGAAAAGCGCTATACAAGTACAGTCCATTTACCATTTAAGGATACAAACTCAGAAGAGCAATAAACAATAAATTTCAATTTCATCAAATAATCTAATTTATAATTTGCTATAGATAAGTGGCATTATAAGTACAATTTAAGCGCTACAATTTTTTAGTCTTTTAGTCGAGGAGTCTGAAGAGGTGTGTCTTTAGTTTTGCGGCAGAATATGTGAAGGCTCTCTGCGGTCCTGGTGTCATCAGAGAGCTCGTTCCACCATTTCGGAGCAAGGACAGCAAAGAGTTGTGATCTAGTTGAGTGTTTTGCTCTCCGTGAGGGAGGAACGAGCCGTTTTTGCGGATGCAGAGCGGAGAGTGCAGGTCGGGATGTAGGGTTTGACCATGTCCTGGATGTAAGCTGGACCCGATCCATTCACAGCACGGTACGTGAGCACCAATGTTTTGAACTGGATGCGGGCAGCCACCGGTGGCCAGTGAAGACTCATCCCCACGTCTAACCACGTATCGCCACAAAAAAAATCAAGTGCGCACCCACGCACGCACAAACAAAATATTCTGGCAACATGTCAAATGTTGTACAAATTGAATGTTTGTTACCAAATTGATCCATGTTCCATCTCACTTTTATTATTAATGTATAGCATTACATTCACTGTGACCATATGGCCAAATCTGTGTACCAATGTTTTGGGGCGTATTCTGAAGGGAGCTAAAGTTCTGGTTGAATTAAATTCTTTAATGCAGAACTTGACATTCATTCAGTGTAAATGGTGGGTTGAGATGGACAGCATTGGCATTATCATATAATCCCATTAACAGTCAGTAAGTCATCATTGTTCCAATTCTCATAAAGAACCAGAGGGAGGGATCCGCACTGCAGCCTACTTCTAACTAGTTCACCCATTCAGCAAAAACAGTGAAGGGAATTGCTGTATGAAAATCACTGTTGTACTTCTCTAGGATGAACTCACTTCAATAAACTTTATTTTCTTAAAGGTTAACATGGATCAGTACAAGTCATTGAATTTCACACTTTGATATTGCTCAACAATTAAACATTAGCAAAGAAAAGAATGCCATATTGCAACGGTCTTGTATATTCTCTTGCATTACAAACAGGAGCCGTGGATTTGAAGAGACACAGGTGTCTTTTGGATGGTGTGGAACTAATGAATTGGTCTTTCAACTTTATTAAGTGCAAAACGGGATACCCTTTTTGACTAAGTATAAATGTGGGGATTTAGCAGTCAATTTCTACTGGAGTTCTGGTCCACTGCTAGTCCTGGTTGTCATTGTTTAAAAAATGAGTAAAGCAATTGACAGCTATAAATATTTGTGCATTTTTTTTACTCAATCTGAGGATTATAGTCATGTGACAATATCAGGTTTTGCATCAGAAATGGAGCAACACACAGTGTCAATAAGACTACATCTACATCTGCAGCTGGTGATTTCATTTGTGAATAAAAAACCCTTCATTATTTTTAAAGAAATTTTTATAGAAAATATAAGTGTTAAAAGAGCAATTAGACTGTCATGGGATTTTAAGCTTTTTATACAAATCTCAAAGTCCCTCTGGGAATCAGTTCAGGCCAAAGTTTGGCAGTAACGATCAGTAAGATGTATTTACCATTTGTAAAACAAATATCTGATACTCCAAACGAAGGGTAACACTAGCTGAAGTAAACTTCCAGCAGGGGAGAGCGATCAGTTGGTCTGACCCAGTGAGGAAACCCTGTCAAGCTACACCTTCTTGGGTACATTGGTGATGATGGGTTTCGGGCGTGTCTTAAAGATCAGCTTCCGTGTGATGAGGGCGGACACAGTGTAGGAGGTGGAGGTGGGTCCCTGCTGGTTTGTTTCCATAGCTACGTGTGTGACATCCCTGCTGCTATTGTCGTTGTCATGGCTGCCCAGGGTATCCTGCAAATGGCCGGAATGCTTGGTGAGGATGGCAAAGGGTTTCTCCAGTTTGAGCTGCTTTCCATAGAGAATATGATGTCCAACTATAAGCACTGGCGTCCCCTGCAGGAAGAAGAAAGAAACAGATGATGAGGACAGACAAGTTCTACGGACTTTAGAGGTAAATAAACATACATATTGAGCCTTGAAAACAACAGTTGGCAAAAAAGCTACATGTAGGACTAAATCCAACTATTTGCATCGTCTATTAGTCTGTTGGTTATTTTCCTGATCCATGAAATTGGCAAAAATGTGTACATTTTAATTCATTAAGTTCATTTTCTGTTTAGCTGAAGCTTTTATCCAAAGGGACTTACAATAAGTGCCTTCAAATCAAGAAGGAACAGAACCAGAACAAGAAAGTTCAAATTCTTCAAGAAAGCCAAACTACAAAGTGCTATAAAGTAAGTGCCATTGTAAGTGCTAATAAAGTACTGGTCCAGGTATAGTCTGCAGAGGTGTGACTGTCAGTTTGCGTCAGAAGCTGTCTGCTGTCCTCATTCCACCATTTAGAAGCAAACAGCAAACAGTCGGGATGTTGAGTGTTTAGTTTTCTGTGAGGGAGCAACAAGCAAGACAAGATTGACCGGTACAGAGTAAGCGTGCATGAACCCAAAATTTGACCATGTTCTGGATGCAGACAGGACCTGATCCGTTGGCACCGCAGTGCTAAAATACCAATGTTCTGAACCGGATGCGGGCAGCCACTAGTAACCAGTGAAGGGAGCGGAGGAGTGTGGGTGAATTCAGGTTAAAACCAGTCGAGCTGCTGCATTCTGGATGAGTTGCAGAGGTTGAACGGCACTATCAGGTAGACCTGCTAGGAGAGTGTTACAGTAGCCACAGTGTGAGATCACCAGAGCCTGTGGCGCCTTCTCCTGATGTTGTGCAGCATCTATATACAGGAACTGTGGGTGTTACACCGAGGTTCCTAGCAGTCAGGGTGGAGTTGGGTTGTTAGTGAGACTTTCTCTGAAAGGAAAATAACTTCAGTCTTGTCAAGGTTAGTAGAGCCTAGGGTGATGCTTACAATTAGCTTGTTTTGGCAGATCAACTGCCCAAAACAAAGATATTAATTTATTATTATATTACATGACAAAAAGAACTGCAGTAAATCATCCCAATTAGAAATTAGAATCAGTGTCGGTCACCTGTTTTTTTTTTTTGTCTCCAAAAAGTCCCCAAAAAAAGGATTTATCAATTGAGTAATAGTTTAAATTTCAGCTCAAGCATTTATTATTTTGAGATGGGGCATAAGAAAGCAGAGTAAAGACACAAAGGAGTAAAACATAATAACTACATTATAAAAGAAAAAGTCCCATTTACAGAAAATATGAAAACATTTGGAGTTTCATAAGTTACATCACACAAAGTAGGGGGGAAACAGCACAGTGTACAGGTCCTGGTAGAGAAAAACATTTGAATCTAAGCGCAATAAGTTTGCATATATGTAGTAACTTAAATGCATATATCCCAGACCTCAGCGTTGAGTCCAGCCGCAGCTGGTCTCAACTTGGCCCTACAGTTAGATCTGTCATGAGCTCTGTTTGATCTATTAGCATTGTTGGGCGGTAGTGGCCTATCACACATCTCAGTGTTCAGAGCCGTGAGGAGGCCCGGTTGTACACTAGTGGCTGAGCCACAACGCCTTTAACCGGAGAAATGCAGGTATTCTTGGACTGACGACTTGCTCTTCGTAAGTATTCTCTAAAGACCCTGGATACGTACAAAGAGTTTGCCTTTGGGAAAGAGCTATACTTACTTTATTCTAATTAGTGAAAACACAGTTGATTTATAGAGCATTTGATCGACAAAAAACTTAATTGGCAAAATAAACAACGATTCTCTATTGTTAGGATTTCGGATGTCCCTTTGCTTCTATGATATTGCTAATATCTTTGGATATTTTTTGGTTGACCAAAATGTGAGATATAACATTCTGACTCTCATAGGAGAATGTTGCAATTTCCCGTCATTTGATACAACCAAATAATTAATCCGCAAATTAATAAACAGATTAGCTTTTACTGAAATAGTTCTTGGTTACTTGCGGCACAAACCCATGAAAACAAAATGGGGTTATAGAAAAAAAAAAGCCATCCTCCCTCACGCAAGAATACATTTCAAAAATGTGAAGGACCTTTGATCTTCTCTAAGATCACTTCAGGCCTCAATTTATTAGCTTCACCATCGTCTCTAAAACAAAATCCTGTGCACAGACCAACACACATGTGGTTGTCTGGTTTGAACAGTTTAATTTAAATGTCCCTAAAGCTAGAAATAGGAAAAGTGGGTCACCTCTTTGGTGTAGAGCAGGTCTCCCATCACATTGCCTGCCAGACCAGAGTCATGTCTGGAAACCATTTCTCCCTGCAGTTCCACCATGAGCCACTCAGGAGGACTGGTGCCATCCGCACTGCCCCTGAGGAGCAGAGAGACCCCCTCACCATCAACTGACATAAAATCCCTATTCAGTTCACACTGTTCAATCCTGTTATGCGACAATAATTCCATTTTTTAAAAAGAGATAGATAAGATATATATATATTTCCTGATTTGTTTTGGGTGCATTGTATGAGAAAACCAAACATCACCAATGATAATCGTCATTGGTGTACTGGTTTTTATATGAAAGGGTGCAACATTCGGAGCAAAATTCTATACACGTGTGCCAAAATATAACATGTCAGTAAAGCATTTCTAATGTTTGAAAAATGTAAGTTATGTGCATTATTATGTGTTAATGAAGACTTGTGTATAATTTAAGCCATTTGTAATAAAGATTAGACACAAGGAAAACGCAAATATCTTACCGTATGAATATTTGCACCATTGTCCCGTCAGCAGACTTTACGTGATGGCAGCACGGCGCTGTGGCGCTCCGACCAGCAGCATGGAACCATTTCCCGCGCAGTGCCAGTTGTCGCACTCCGATGACGCATTTCCGTTTCTTTTCCCCGTTTGGTGATTCATTACCGGTTCAAAGTTTCTCAACGTGGCCTCTGGTGTTTTCCAGCGTGTGCCGTTGAAGGCAGATTGTCCCGTGTCCGGTGCGCTGTTTGATCGCCTTGTTGGAGTCTGAATAGTTAACGTTAACGATAATAGCTGTTAGGCTCGGACAGAGCCTCTGGTTTGTGTTCATCTTCATAGTCCAAATGGGTGAATTCAAAGTGCACCGGATCCGCTTCTTCGACTACATGCCCTCCGCTATCAGAGCCATGGCGTTCAGCACGCGCACGGAGCGGCTCGCGCTGGCCCGGGCTGACGGAGCTCTGGAGATCTTCAACTTCTCTGACAACTACTTCCAAGAAAAGGTGACGTACGGACCCCTTCATGTGCACTGTGTCAGCTGTGAGGGACAGTACTTTGCTTGTGTACACATTGTGATTATGGTCTATACAGTCTGATTGAATGGTAAAAGGACTAACTTACGTGTCGCCGTCCTCTTAACAGAAGGACGAACCTACTCAAAGCTAAAATCAACTCGCATTCTCCTTCAATGGCCTTTTGTAAACTGCTTGATTTGTCCATGGAGCTTTGCATTCTTTTGCCAGAGATGTGTGTGAGGCCCTCGGGGTAAATACAGTTTACATCCATCTATAAGCTCCACAGCTGACTGTGGTTCTGATGCACAGGTCCTCCCGGGACACGACGGCAGGGCTGTGGAGGCTTTGTGTTGGGTAGGCCCACGTCTGTTCAGTGCTGGATTGAATGGAGAGATCACAGAGTACGACCTGGAGAACCTGAGGCCCAGGTACACAGTGGACGCCTACGGAGGACCCATCTGGACCATTGGTGTCAACAGCCAGGGAACCCTGTTAGCGGTGAGTTCTGACAATGTGGATATTCCATTTATTCTACGGTTGATGCTCAAATAGAGGGAATTGAGTTCGAGGAGGCTTCATCCAGCCTTCGGCCCTTGATTATTTATTGAATCGATGTTTTCCTTGTCAGGTGGGTTGTGAGGATGGGACAGTGAAGATGTTTGAAGTATTGAAGGAGAGGATTCAGTTTCAGAGGAACCTTGACAGGCAAAGAGGTGAATGACTAAGCTGCTATTCAAGCATGTTTTTTCCCTGTTGACACACAGCTGTCTGGGGAGACAGGGGGTGCATTATGATGTTTTTCTATGTGATTTTCTAGGTCGCATTATATCTCTCTCCTGGCATCCCTCTGGTACACTGATTGCTGCGGGCATGATGGACATGATCCGAATCTTTGATGCTGAGACGGGTAAGTAGACCTTACTAGATCCTCAACTATTGGCACAGAGCTCACAACCATTAGTTGCATACAATATCCCAATCAATGTGACTGTAAACTTGTGTTAATGTTGGTGTGATCTGGTGGACTTTAGGCCGCGCCACACACAGGCTGGTGGTGGACAGAGGTGCCGGAGCATCAAAGAGCAAAGAGGTGGTGGTTTGGAGCATTGCCTTCCTTTCGGACTACACCATCATTAGCAGTGACTCTGCAGGAAAGGTCCAGATCTGGGATGGACTCAACGGAACTTTGATCAGAACTCACCTGATCACCAAGTGGGACGTTCTAGCTCTGTCTGTTTCACAGGTGAGTGTGCAACCAAAAGTATTGGTATCAGGAAACATTACATGACCAATGGCTTGAGGGCAGTTTAAAGTACCCATCCCCAGAGAATCCAACATCAACTTGTTTAATATTGAACAGGATGAGAGCAGTCTGGTAGCCGGGACGTCAGAGGGCACAGTCGTCCAGTTTCAGTTCCTCTCCTCTACTGTGGACCGGCTGGATAAAGATTGGGTCCGAACTAGGACCTTTAAAAACCACTCTCATGATGTGAGGGCACTCGCCCATACTGAAACTGCTGTGGTGTCTGGAGGTGAGTATCAATACTGCTGTTGGTGTGTGATAGGCCTGTCGCAATATGCGATAAGATGACATAGCGCACACTATCTGAAATCATGTGCAATCATTTTTGGTGCTGCAATATTCATTTTACATATAAATGAACGTCAACAACATTTAAGTTGCGCTGCCTCTGTGCTTTTTCCTTGTGGAAAGAGGAGGCGGAGCTTACGGCTGGCGTATGCGTCTTTACGCACCGTTGTGTCGACCCACTCGTTTCAATGTGGAAGTCGTTGTTTTTTAAATTTATTTATCATAGACTTTATTGCCTCGTGCATCGCCGCTGCTGCTTTTCATCACGGACACATTTGTCCCGTATTTTCCTCCACAACTTTGTTCACCCCTCGACCGGCAAACCGACGTTTGCGGAGATCTCCCTCCATGAATCAGAGGCCATCAGCGCGTCCTTCTAGTCAGCCACTGGCGGGTTGTAGAAGTGGTCATATATCCGCATTTCTTCTGACAAAAGCTCTTCAATCTTATCCGTTCTCACGTAAACATTCTTCGTTTTAATAATGGCGGTATTGTGCTATGAAAATGTGGAAATGTGAGACTCCGTAAAGCAGTGGTCCCCAACCGTTTTTACCTCACGGACCGTTTTGATGTCAGACAATATTTTGCGGACCGGTCGAGAAGGTCCGGGTGTAGTAGTCGTTGCGGGCGGAACGACCGACGGGGGTAGTAGTAGTCGCGTGCTCTGTGTTCGCTGGTCGGCGAAACTGCCGTGCACGGTAAAAGGACAAGAAAAACGGGACCGAGCCGCTCCGTCTCTTCCTGCAGAGAAGCCTTGTCGGCGGTCGAAGCCCCGGATTAAACTTCCGCTGGACACCTTTTCCCGAACCCGACCGCATCGCACCAAGCCCGATGCTTCGGCTGCATCGGGCTGCTCCGTGTCCCTTTCACTTATTATTTTTATTATTATTTTGTTTCATTCATATAAGATATATTTTTTCACATTCCGATTGTAATGTCTAACCATTCTGACAAAGATAACGCTCTTTTTACTTTTATTACTATGCTATTATATTGTCATTATGTTATCAGTGGCATAAAATGGTCAGAAAATTGCCATAATATCGCAATAAATGTTGGTGCAATAATAATCGCACAACTAAAATTTGATATTGTGACAGCCCAGTGTATGATTTTATGTGTGCATATGTGGGCCTCACTCAGATTATTTTCCCACACGCAAATGCAATTTGTTGTGTTGACTGGCCCAGAGACGTGATCGATCACAGCTTTCATTCGATCACAGCCTGTGTGACGTGCCTTTCTGACCACGTGCTATGAGACCACTTTCTGGGAACAACAACGTGAATAAACCGAGGCGTCCAGATGTGGTGTCTTTGGTCCCTTTTGACAGACCCATACAATGATCAGGTGTCACTCCTTGTCTAATTGGATGAACAGAAAGGTATTGATTATCCAATATTATTTTAATGCAAGAGCATCATTGAAACCGTTGGCGGGTTGAATATGCCTTCTCATGTCATGTAACTGCACATACATAACTCATTCTTGTATGTTTTAGCCATGACTTAAACACAAGCGCATTTACTGGACAATGAAGTATACAGTCTGAAAGAAACTCGTCGTATAAGATGATGTTTTTTATCCTGTTAGGTATGGACACCCAGCTGGTAGTGCGCCCCCTTTTGGACAAGGTGGAGAAGAACACACGGGAGTCAGCCATTCGCAAAGTGTCTTTCCCACATGTGAGTACAAACTCTCCTTTCCCTGTCTTTTTTGTGATTGATTCCATGTTGACATCTGAATGGGATTGTATAAGTGGTGGGGTTCCATGTTGATAAAACATCCAATGCATATTGACTTAAAAAGTCTGTGCAACCATCAATACAGAGTATAACTATTTACCTATATAAAGTGGCTGACGGTGC
The DNA here is from genome assembly GCF_964276395.1 of Gasterosteus aculeatus. Lineage (NCBI taxonomy): Eukaryota > Metazoa > Chordata > Actinopteri > Perciformes > Gasterosteidae > Gasterosteus > Gasterosteus aculeatus. The sequence continues at coordinate 5,597,475 of NC_135698.1, forward strand.
TTACAACAGTAGCACTGCTAATCTAGCTAACATTTTAACAGGTAGGTTACAACAGGGTAAAGGTGAGAATCTGCCACTAGGACTCTGGCAAAGGGCCATGTGTGAGGAGACATCCTTTTGGCCATGCTGTGTGTGTCTTTGGGGGGGCGCTAACAATTATTGCAGAATGCTGCAACATGATGAAAAACGTAATAGAAATGAGAGGAAAAGGTGAATGGATGTGATCACTACTGAATGTACTGTGCAAATCATACATTGTCGTCTTGATTCTTCTCAGTTCATTTCTTTGGTAGAATAACCCACCTAAGAGTACGTTCAAGTTGGCGCTCGCACTACAGAGCGTGCACAGAGCTAGGACTGCGCTGCTCCCATGTTGACTGGCTTCCCTCTGCCTGTGTTCCTGTAGAGAAGCCTGGTCTGTTGTGCAAAGAAAGCAGGTGTGCTGCTCTTCCAGTTCCCTGATCATTTGGAGCTGTGGAGACTAGGGGAAAGTGATGGATATGGTGAGTAAAACATGCCTACCCACATCCATAGTGTTGTTTCCCCCAGTGTTACAGCTTCTGAAAGGTGCGTGGGGGGGCACATTCTCTCGTTCGCTACGCGTCCACACCTCCACCGTGTAGAATGCAAGGCCTGTGAAGGTGGTGTCGACTAAAGAAGATTTTGTGAAAGTGAAAAGGGGTAGTTACTACTGTGTTATCTACTGTGTGATGACAGGAAAGCCTGGCGGCAGTCTTCCTGTGAAGAGGGGACCAGAGAAACTGATCCAGCTGAAGAGGAAGGTGTGTTCACTGTTAATCCACTATGTTGCACTAGTAGGAACTAGTGCTCCGGCAATATGGTGATGTGCTTTAACCAAATCATATGCACTCTGCCATATTTTATTCTTCATTCAATTCTAATTACTCAACTTAAGAAATGTTTCCAGCAACACCACAGTATGAAGGCAAAAACGCCACCTAGCTGTTCATACTTGAGTGGTTTTAAAGGCCTTGTTGAGGCTTTAGAGGTTCATGCTGCTGTCAACATAATAATAATAATAATAACCAAGACATTTGTCCCAGAAATGTGTTCGAGATAGTAAAGACAAGTAAAACTACTACTACTAGCATATTGATGCTAACTGCCTCTAACATTGGTAGTTTAGTTGCATATTTATTAAAATAGTGCTGCAGATGAGACAAACTAATCGACTTTCTCACACTGTTGTCTTTGTATGATAAGCTTTTCACATTATTCCACTGCAACAAGATACATTATGTGTACATCCATCTCTCCTTGGTTGTTTTGTACCTGTCATATTTCCTCTTGAGTTGTGAGCATATGGACGCAGGGCGCTGACTGTGCTGGTCTCTGCAGGGAGAGGATCACATCTGCTGCAGTGCTTTGTCTCCGTGCGGTGGCTGGCTGGCATACTCTACTGTCACCAGTTTCCGTCTCTACAGACTACTGAATGGCAGCATAAGCATCTGCAAGGTGGGTGTCTCATCACCCGTCTTCTACCCTGAGGATCACTCATTCCCAATGAGCAAAATGTCCCGTTATGAGGGCGACAATGAAGCTCAGTGTCCTTCCTCCCTCCAGGTGTCCAAACTACCAAAGGACCTACGTCCTGCCCACCAGCTCTGCTTCTCCACCGACTCCTCCAAACTGTTTGCGTCCTCCAGCAATTCCTCCGTCGTTGTTGTTGCCCTCAATGAGCCGGAGTGCAAATACCTCGGTACCCTTAAAGCCAAGTATGGTGAGTCTGAGGTGCATCTGTGACGTAGAGTCGTGAGTATTTGACTCATTTGACTTTGTCAAGAAAAGTAATCACTTTATATTGGGGCTCCCAATAGATTAAATCTGATTTTGACATTCATTAATCACAATTAGAAGTTTGATTTTCTTTCAAAAACTAAATCTTATAACAGTGTTCGTACGGTCATAGAAAACCTGGTACGGTCATGTAATTTTAAAATGGTCATTTCAGGCCTGGAAAAAAATAAAATCTCGTTCATGCGGTTCATTTAAGATACGTTTGAAATAATTCATATGGTTTCAAAGAGACGCTCAAAATACAAGCAGGACACTCTCCTACTCGCAGCGCAAATAATTTGCACGGCGGTTGTGTGAGCGCGCCTTAACTGAAAAGTTTGGTAGCTCAGAATCATCCACTGTGCTGGGAAATGTAGAGTTAACCGTGGTTGGCTTCAAGGGTGTAACCATGGTTTAGACATTGGGGGGTACCAATCTTTGGAACCCCTTGAGCAAGTTTATTCAATTTTTTCACAAATGTACATTTACTACACTGAATCTGTTTGCATAAAGTGCCAAGTCACTAAACCCAGTCCCCTGTGTGTGCTCTCCAGGCTGCAGACAGCCGGTGCACTTGCTGTCTGCCAGTGATAACGGCAAATGGCTCGCTACAGCTAACACGGACTGTGAGGTCCATGTCTACAACCTCGACAAGCTGAAGGTCAGTTTGAACTCTCTCTCAGCCAAATCTTAATTTGTAGCCAAAGCAACAACATCCAATGTCTGTCCGTCTTCAGCTTCATTGTACAGTCCCAGTGTACGGCTCGTGTCCCACTGCCATGGCCATCCACCCTACAACCAGCAACCTGGTAGTGGTGCATGCTGACCAGCAGGTAAACACGGCATTCCACTCCTTCATCTTCTGCTCTCCCCTTTATGAGAAGAGTACGACAAAAGGTTTGTTAAAGCTAAAGTGTGTGTGTGTGTGTGTGTGTGTGTGTGTGTGTGCGTGTGTGTGTAGATCTTTGAGTACTCTCTGGTGAAGAAGGAGTACACAGAGTGGAGTCGGAGGCTGCAGAAACAAGGACTGCACTCCCTATGGCTGGAGAGGGACACCCCCATCACCCATGTCACCTTCAATCCTAAAAATCCAGCTCACATCATCGTGCAGGACCTGTTTATGTTCTGTATCATCGATAAGAGTCTGGTATGTCGATGAACAATGAGTGGTGCTTGATCGCTGTTATGTCTCTTTCAGATTTCTGAATGGTGATGCTATGTTTATGTGTTCTGTCTCCACATGCAGCCCCTCCCTGAAGCTAAGAATGTGCTCTACAATCAGATGACACTGAGGAGTCTGCCTGAGCCAGATAGGGTCCTACACAGCCATGGCTTTAAGATATGCAAAGATTTCCAGGTAGGGTTTCCCTGAGCACAGTGGCACTCTGCCTCCACAATTCTGACCCAGTCCAGCACAAAGAACGAAAGGCAGAAGCTGTCAAAATGGATATTATTGTCAGAATATCAATTTTCTGACCGTCCTCATCGTGTGTACAAATGTTTCAGTCTGGGAAATAGACCAAATCAAAGCTTAAAATGGTGCTTAATTTGTCATTTTAACAACATGCATTGTAAAACCACTAGTTTTTGAACTTGTGGTTTTACTTGTTGTTACTTTGGTAGCTGGCTGGCAGAACACAAACCCATCAGCATCTGGAGTTGTTATGCAGAGAGAACTTGTGTATGTATGTATTAAACTGTCCCAAAGTCCGCTAGTATCAGGAAACATCCATTGCCATAATATGTCAGACATACGAGGAATTTGACTTGGCGGTTGGTGCAGACAGTACGACAATGGACGACAAGACAACAGTGCAAGATAAATAAAATGAAATCTAATACTTTTGGTTAGTAATATAAGGCTATGGGTTAGTTTAAAAATAAAGGAATTAAAGTAAAAATAAAATAAAGTGCACCAGCGAACAGAAAGTGCGTGTGAAAGAAAGTTACCGGTGGAATGTCAGAGTCAGTCAGTGGGGGACCGGGCTGTGGATGAGCCTGACTGCCGACAAGAAGAAACTGTTTGTGTGGCGGGAGGTCTTAGTCCTGATGGACCTCAGCCTCCTGCCAGATTGAAGGGGCACAAACAGTTTTTGTCTGGGGTGAGAGGGGTTGGCTATGATCTTTTTAGTTCACGTCAAGGTCCTAGAAGCAAACAAGTCCTGGAGGGACGGCAGATTGCAGCCGATAACCCTCTGCTGAGCGGCTGACACGCTGCAGCCTGTCCTGTTATTGCCCTATTAGTAGTAAGACCAGGTCAAAGTTCCCTCTCTAATATCGGTTTTATATTGCTATGCCTAAAACTATTTTATTCAACTTCTTTAAATGAACTACACTCAGTAACATTTTTCTGATTTAGTTTGTTCTCCTGATTTTCAGCACCTCCTGTGTGTGAGTCTGTTGGAGGATCATTCTCTAGTGGTGGTGGAGCGCCCCCTGCTGGACATCGTGTCACAGCTGCCTGCTCCTGTTCGCCAGAAGAAGTTTGCTACATAAGTGTCTTCACCCCTTTTGTAAAACTGACTTTGATAAAAAAAATTCTGAATTGATTCATGTATTACTTTATGTATACATTGTGAGTTATGAAATAAAAACTAATTCAGTGTTTAGCTACGTTTGCAGAACTGCGCCACAAGGTGCCTTTGGTTAGTATTAAAGCTTTTGGATATTATGTGTCGAAGATATTTTCTTTAAAGTTTGAGACATTGGGCATTGTTGCTGAGACTTTTCTTGCCTGGCTTTATTGTATAGCAAGAATCCAATCAGAAATAACTGTAACCATGTCCTTTTTTGTATTTGAGTATGATTTTGGTTTTCCTTCTTTTTGCAATTTCAAGTAAAGCAGAATGTCACAAAAGCGTTTTTTAAGACCAAACCCCACGTTGGACAGGACCACTACAAAGCCTGAATAATATGTGGGAATACCCAGCTCTTGTGTCAAACCCCAGGGGAAAGTCGTGCTTCCCTAACTGGAAATAACCGAAACTCAGTGATAATTGGGACTTTTACACTGTGTCAGGTTGGTAATCCCGCCTAGTAACCATCATCTTTGAATGAGCAAGCAAAACAATTACTTCTTTCTAATACATTTTACTTTTATTTTGCTTCAAAGAAGCTGAACCTATTGTCTTTTTCAGACATATGTCCCATTGGGACAAAACCTTGAATATATTCAACATATGTTCTTCATACAATTTTTTCTTGATGCACTCATTAATCAGCATTTTAAATGTTTCCATTGCTCAAACACGTCACATGCCAAACAGTCCATAAATAGATATTATACGCAGTTAAATAATATTGTAAAAAACTATACAATAGCAATTTTCTCCGATGACAATGCCATCAATATGAAAACATTCATGTTGGATACACTAGGCAGAGCTGTAAACAAATTCTGCAAACCTTTTCTAAATGTATCATGTCATCCATTATGAAAATAAAAAGATGGCTGGTGAAATAATCCCAGTGGTGTCGGCTGTGTCAAACCTCAGTCAAAGATCAGTGAGCATGCTGCACCAAAATTCCCTCAGCTGTCCAATGTCTGCTCACTAATCAATTGTATCAATTCAATTGTACCTATCAAGACAGATGAGACCAGCCAGCTTGTAAGACTTGATGTTTTAAGGAGATCAAAACTTTAAGGATCAGCAACTTCCTGATGTTAAACTCAGTCACTTGATGATATAGTTTCTGTCATTGCCCTTCGAATCCAGAATCATGGAGTTATCTAACGGTAGTTATATCTGATGGTGATTATATCTGGGGGTGGTTGTCTCTGCAGTGGTCTTGGCGTACACCTGGCTTACTATTCGCAATATTAGAACAATTTCTGTTATAGGGATTGAATGTATTGTACATCTTTTACGTTGCAGTCTGTTCAGTCTTTCCTGTAGATGTGAGGGTTTCTGGACAGGGGATGTCGCGTGTGTACAGACTATAAAGCCCTCTGATGCATTTGCAATTTTTGATTTTGGCTATATATATGTATGTGTATGTATATGTATATGTATATATATGTATATATATGTATATATATATGTATATATATGTATATATATATATATATATATATGTATATATATATATATATATGTATATATATATATATATATATAAAATGAATTGATCAGAGCCGACACCCCTAGTTCAGACTTTCCAGGGGACTTGGTGCATTTTAGAACAAACACAACATGAACGGTAGAGCTGGTTAGTTGTAGCTCTTGGCTCGGGTGCAGGTGCAACCCACAGCTACTTTGACAGTGACCGGCTTCAGGTAGTACCTCCTCCCGTCGTCGCACAGCTCCCTCTTGAGGAACACCCTGCTCTGCGTCACAGGGTGCGAGTTGTAGTCGTGGCTCTCCACCGGATTCTTGTTGTTCTGGATCAGGACGCACCCGGAACACAAGCACTGAGCCTCGGAGTAGCTGGAAGGAAAGTGATCCTCCTTTGTGACACGCCTGGAAACGAATGAGATGAGTCGGTGATTCGCTTTTCCCGAAACATCCATTAAGATTATGCTTTCATAAAACTGCATTTTATTTCAATGCTAAACTTCTTTTCCTACACCAACAGTAAATATACATTAACGGTAAGGTTTTTTTTCGAGATCTAGTTTGACAACTGCGATTAAACGTGACATAAACGTGCTCATTTTTCTTTTGAAGTGGACTCATCATGGCCTCAGCCAAGAGTGAAACATACTTTAATGCGAACGTTTAACATGTAGCGTACGGTTTTCTTCAGTGGTGTAGTCTATATTTTATACTGGGTGAACCGGTTGGCTGGTTTGCTTTCTGGGTCACATTGAATAAAACACAACTGCTTTGTCTTCGATTGAAACGCACACGACGCACAGTGGGGAAACACTCGGATCACTTGGTTTGGTATCAATAACAATACCAAGCTGATCAGTGATCTCCTTAGAAAGAAAACAGAAGAAGCTTCGGAAACTAGAGGAAAAATTCCCAGTCTCCGACAAACAGCCTGTTGATACGGTGTCAGGGATTACTGCACAGTTTGCTCGGTGACGTCATTTACGTCATTCCGAGTGGATATGTGGCAGCAAAGCAGTGTTGTATGAAGAGGGGACTTTTCCTTCTCGATAGCGCGACCGCGTCATCCACGCGCCAAGCGGTGCAGGGTGTGCCACGGCACGCGCACTAACAGGTCACGGGGATGCGCAAATATTGTGCAAATGTGAATTCCACTTCCAGAGGAACTTGCCATTTGTTGTTAAATATTTACATAAATGTTGCCTACGTTTTATGGCTGCATATTTCTATCCCATGCTAACAAATGGGTTCTCCATATTTTAACCTGACATGATTTGATATCTTGGTTGCCCTCACAACATTCCGCAGCCGATCTTGAACTGTGACTCCTCCTGATGGAGCTACAGTATGAATGTCTATCTAAAGAGCTCATTGAGTTTTTCTCGCTTCTATTTCGATTCTCAAATTGTCTCCATCGGGTCTTTGTTTCCAGCTGGGACCTAACTGAGCAGTTAACTGGCGTCATACATGTTCTGCGTCTAAAATCAGTTTGAAATTAAACACATGCGAGCCATGCGTCAGGATGATACTCACACGTATCTCCATGGTGACAGGGACCTGTCTCGGACGTGCTGAGGCGGCTGCTGCGGGAAAAGCGACACGGGGCAAGAGGCCAAAGAGTTGGACAACGCCGCAGTCGGGAACTCGTGAGGCTGTGGGTAGTGGCTCCTCAGCTTCCTCTCCGCTGCCTGGTGCAGCTCGCTGACATTGTAGCACCGGTTCATCCTGCACGTCCACACGGGCACGAGACAAAGTCCAAAGATGAGAATCTGTGAAGGGGCAGACAGACAGAAAGACAGTCAGACAGACAGACAGCTGCAGTGCATGCAGCCAATATGAGCTCTGTCCTGTGTGTCCCTCTCACCTGCTTTATGTCCATCCTCTGTCCCTCTCTTCTGGCTGACTGTTAAAGGATCTTTTACCAGCATCCATCCTCACCTGTCTGCTATTTATGGAGTGCACAGGTGGGAAAAACCAGCATGAGGAAATGGAAAGGCCGTTTAGTTTGTATACTTCCTGTTTCCTAAGTGAAAGGAGCCTGCAGCAGGTAGGTATGAGGGCGGTCTCGTACTGAGGGTGGCCGAGGAATTTTCTACACAGACACACACACACCCGAGCACTTGAGCGCCGAGAGGCTGACGGCACCTGGTAAATATGCTGCCGAACAAAAACCAAGTGCTGAAACCAGAAACTGCTGCTGATGAAAGCTCAATCTATTTTAAGAGCGGCCTCTTGAAGTGATGCCATAATCACAACATCCAGCCCACGGCTTTCATTGCTTTTACATGTATTTATGACATTGTGCTGTATTAAGGAATAATTTTTACATAATGATTTTACAACTATTGTTGAGTGAGGCAACTCCTTACCAACCCCAACTAAACTCCTTCCTTATATCCCTTATTTATTGTCCCATAATCTATAAGTGCCTTTGTTTGAACGTATGTTGTTATAAGTGTGTCTGAATGTGTCTCTGTCTATGTTTATTGCATTGTTCAATACATTTGTTTGAGTGAGGCTAATTCTATTATGAATGTTGATATTTTGAAATGTCTTTATTCATTTATTTAGCCATTTAACCCAGGATTTATTATTTATGCATTTTTTGTTTGAGAACAAATTCACATGGTAAATGGACCGTACTTGTACAGAGCTTTTCTAGTCTTCCGACCACTCAAAGCACTTTAAAATTTCATGTCATCATTCACCCATTCACACACTAATGACAGGTGCTACCATACACAGTCCCACCACATCAGTAACTAGCATTCACACACTGTAGTCACAGCTACAGGAGCAATGTTGGGGTTAAGTGTCTTACCCAAGGACACATGGGTTAGCAGGGGCCTGGGATTGAACCGCCAATCCTCTGATTGGAGGACGACTCCACTCACCCACAGTTGCCCACATTTGACTGAATATATTTACTTGCATATGTCACTTTGTACTAATGTATTTATTACAGAACTTATTTCTTTGTTTCTGGGCACATAAAGATGTATTTCACTTTTATATATTCATTTTTGAACCATAAGAAATAAAAGACACACTATTTGTCTGTTTATACGTTAGAAATACAATTAATCATAACAAGGAAATGAGCCATGGAAAATCCCACACAGGCCATGCCATGTGTGTCGGACTACTAGTTCTAATGAGCTAAAACAACTTTTTGAATACAGGGTTGTACCTCATCAACCTATGACATCAAATAAAAAAAATAATTTTTTGGTATTTGTATCTCTCTTGGTTATTGTGCCAAGAGAATTTCCAGCAGAAGTTTGTATGACTGTCCCAGTAACACTGCCAGGTGGCCATAAGGTGGCAAACCATTATACTGTATGTCAACCTCACTAAGGGCACAAACAAGTACAAAATTATAATTATAATTCAAATCCTACACAGTTTTATACACAAATCCTGCAACAACTGTACACAACTTTGAAAATGCTTTTTTTCTGAATGAAATTTAGATTGATTAGGGTTGTGCTATTCCTGCTCCATACAGACTCAAAATGGCGTACTATATGTCATATATGCACACATATGGTCACATCTTCATAGTTTACTCAACTCAACCTGAGTCTGAAGCAGGAGGAAGTCCAGGTGCTGTGGAAGACGTTGTGCCTGGTCTCAGTACCAAAGAAGACAACCCTGCCTGGCCTCAATGACTACTGACCAGTCGCCCTCACATCCCATGTGATGAAGGTGCTGGAGAGGGTGGTCTTGACCTACCTTTGACCGCAGGTGAAATCATCACTGGAAAGCAATTTGCTTACCAGGCTAATGTGGGGGTGGGTGACGCCATCATCTACCTGCTGCAGCCCAGTCGCATCTAGATGGAACCACAGGCGCCGTCAGAATTTCTTCTCCACTTCTCGCACTTCTCTAGTGCATTCAACACCATCCAACCACTGCTGTTGAGTGAGAAGCCGCGGGTGGTGTTGGTTAATGCGTCCACCGTCTCCTGGATCACTGACTACCTGACGGGCAGACCACAGTTTGTCCAACAGGGCCGTGTGCTGTCTGATGTGGTGGTCAGTGATACTGGAACCCCACAGGGAACTGTCCTGTCTCCCTTCCTGTTCACTAACTTCTGGTACATCTGGTCGGGCGTATAAGGAACGGAGGGGAGGAGTATAGAGCAGTAGTGCAGGACTTTGTGAAGTGGGCCGGTAGAAATCACCTGACTCTCAACATGACCAAGACCAGAGAGATGGTGGTGGACTTCACCTGGGTGTCTACATCGACAACAGACTGAACTGGAAGGCCAACATCAAGGCTGTGTACAAGAAGGGGATTAGTCAACTAATTTTCTTGGAGCTAGTGACACCAACACACTCAAGAAGCTGGTGATCATTGGCTGCATTCAGAACCGGTGGTGGAGAGGACACTGAAAAAACTATTGCCTATATTGGATAACAAGGACCACGCTCTTCACCACCTACTGCAGGGACAGCGGAGCACCTTCTCCAACAGGATGATCCAGCTGTCCTGTCACAAGGACAGACACAGGAAAACATTCCTGTCAACTGCAATAAGACTATACAACATCACCCCTGGCTAAGTCCTTGTTTAATTGAACTGTCTTAATTTAATACCGTGGCACTACTGTTTTAATTTTATTTTATATTCACATACACTGTATATACTTGTGTGCTGTTCTTTCTTTTTTCTATTTAATTTTCAAATTTGTGAATGTCTGGCTCTGCTATTTTTTGTATTGTGTATAAATTATGCATTTTACTTTTAATTACTACTGCTACTGGTACACACAAATATCCCCCTGGGGATTAATAATGTATAAATCTATCTACCTATAAGCATAGTTTCATCGGGCCTCTGTATGAATAGGCGGGACAATAGAGCTCTGGAGGCCAGAGAAGGATAGCAGGAGAATCTCTGTGCTGGTAAGCGTAACACAAAATTCTGCAAATGCATTCTTACAGCAAATTCAGTCTATGGGCAACTTTGTATTGACCTTGTATACAATCCTAAAAGTTTAATTTGCATCTGGTGGGACCACAGGATTATTGGGCGGCTTTGGCTCAGTGAAGAGCAGGGTTGTCCAATCAGAGGATCGGTGGTGCGATCACTGGCTCCGCTTATCATGATGTTGGGGTTTTCTTGGGCAAAGCACTTAACCCCACTGCTGTTAATGCATATCCCATCAACACATCAATTCCTCCATGGTTAAAATTACTTGCACTATTCCATCACCTCCTCAACATTAGAGGCAGGAAACGCCTGCAAGCCACAATGCAGTTCCTCTTGGCCTAAAAAGCACCATCTGAAAATTCACAAGCATCCCCCTCAACGAAATGATGAGGAAATAAAAAGCACCTCAACTTCCTCCAGTGGACTTTGTGCCTCTGTGACACAACTTCCTTCTTTATACATACACCACATATTAAACCGACTATGAGACAAGGAACACACATGGCTGAAAAAATACACTATGTAAAGGTGCAGGTGATTGGCCACAGGAGGGGACATTTGGGGACAAGGCAATCCATACACAGTAAGGGACTAAAACACATTGGGTTTTAGGTGGGGACTTGTAATCCTGCGAGGTCACAGGTGACCTTGTTGGCATGAAGACTTGACCTGCGCAAGCGCAAGACAGATGATAATCCAGGATTCATAGAACCGTAGTTACATACGTAACTTTTGTTATACTATTGATGTTTACCTGGTAGCACTGTAGCCAACCTTTGGTTTTCAGTACCATGTCTCAATATATCAGTGGACTCCTATGAAAACCTTAGTCCGTCCACCAGATTGATCATCTCGTCGATAGTGTTACAGGCTCTTTGAGTGACTCTACTGTTCTTCTTGAAAGGAGAATGGTACTACAAGTGTTCTCCTCTGTGTAACCCACAACTTAAGCAAACAGCCTGGAAACTCCTCGTGAGGTAACTTCTCAAACATGTGTAAACCCTGGAATATTAAATCACTCCCAATTATCGATTGGTGTCATGTTCATTGAGCTGATGATCTGTAGAAGAGTTTGATGGATAGATGTTCATTATCAGCAAGAGGGGCCCTCGTTAAATTCCCTGGAGGAAGGACCACCCGCAGAGTTTGCATGATCTCACCTTCTCAGATTGTGTTCTCTCCAAGTCCTCCAGGTTTGTCCACCCACAATCCAAAGGCATGCAAGTTAGGTTTATCGATGACTTGGTCCACCTCAACATAGCAGGCCTCTGATGGTCAGTCCAACCGGTCCGGGGCGAACCTGTAATCCGCTCCAGCCCCCGCAACGGGTTGGGGGAGTCTGGAGGGGGCTTTTTTGATAGCACAACTCAAACATTCAAAAAAAAAAAAAAATCAGAGCATGGAACTTAAAATGTTTAGTTGACCGAAAAAAAACTGCCAGCCTTTGGGGGAAAGGTAAATTAATCATGATATTCAACATGTTTACATGGTAACTAGCATTAAACTGTAGAAGCAATGTGTTTATGGCCTAAAAAAACCTTACAATGGCTAAAAGAGATGCTTTACATTTTGTATTTTCAACCTTCATTATGCTGAATAAGACTTTATCTACGGCCAGACAAATATAACGGCTACGTTTGTGTTGATCAACAGCAGAGAAAACCAAGGCAACTGACTCTCTTTATCAAAATAGTTTATTTAGAAGGCTTTTGTCACAAAAACAAGAAATGTCTCTAAATGTCCCCATTTCACTTCTCACACTCCCAACTAAAAGTGTTAGAAATAAAACATTGGTTTATTACTTAAGAGCTTAGAAGAAAAAAAGCTGTCGGATAAAAAAAACGGCGAAGAAAAAAAAAAAAAAAGCAATACACTTGAACGATTTTGATGACTGTTTTTGTACAAGATGAGACAGTGAACACTGTCCTAAAAACACAGAACACTGACGCGCTATTGGCTAAACACGGCCCTGCTTTGACCAAAGTGTGGGCACATTGTGGATGCTTGAGGATGTGTAGATCTAAACAAAGAAGTACTGTCAAGCCCTGTAGGCAGCCAGTGCCCCCGTAGGGGGAACTAAAGAAAAGATGAGAGAAAGACAAAAGGGGCAGAGAAGGACGATTCAATGTTTATAAATCTGGGAAAGGAGCAGCAAGTGCACCTTACCGCCCTTCTGGATCTGTACTGTAAAATCTACCCATGGCGGAGATGTCCCTGCCTCACCAAATGCAACAACGCCGCCACCCATTCCTCGTTGATCCGATCATGGGGGCTAAAGTCAGGCAAATGGGAGCAGAGCCAATCCACTCCTTGTTTGTTTACTTACACAACATCCTTTATATATGAACCATACAACATTATTACATGTCCATTAAAGGCATGGGGAAAAACAAAAAACAAAACACTCAATCCCTCGAAGCCCTCACTTTTGTCCCAGCTCACGCCATCGCACAGACATACGGGCAGGTGGGCCAACGGGGTGGAAGAACGGGCTTATTTTTTATTTTTATTTGGTGGGGATCTTAGCCCGTTTTCGGGCAATGGCGTCCTCCACGGCCTTCAGCTGCTTCAGCAGCTCCTCGCGGCGGGACAGCGTGTTGCTGGGTTTGTTGGTGCCTGAGCTGGAGCCCGAGCCAGCAGCAGAAGTGGAGCCCGGGGCAGGCGGCTTGCCAAACGGCGCTGCCGGGCCTTTTCCAGATGACTTGGCAGGTGGTGACAGAGGACGTTTCCTGGGAAATAGAAGCTTAGGTTAAGGTCAAAGTGGACCTACTATCAGTTCATACGAGCAGACACCAAATTATCAGTATGGGTACATTTACCGATCATTACATTAAAACAACTGATTTACACATGATTGAAAGTCTTAACACAAGTTTAAAAGGATTAATAGTGGAACCAGCCAGTAGTTACGAAGAACCTGGTGATTCCTTTTAAGTATGAAAACTGTACAAATCACATGATTCAATAGGAATCAATGGGCTTGTGGCTTCAAACCGAAGACTGGGGAGGGTAGAAAGAAAGCACTGAAACACAATAGAACCTAGTTGACCATGACTGAAATCCAGGCTACTGCTTTGTAGAGTGAATTAATAGAAACAAGCATTAATAGTGAGAGCCTTGCAATCTGAATGAACGCCACTGCTAGCTACACTATAATCTACATTACTTTTGGATTCAAAACAACCCTTTTCTGCAGAATCAAATGTGTGTGATATTAGATGTAATCCTCACAATGCGGGACAGCAGCTTCAATCGTAATTGCGAGAGGGCCTTATTTCACTCCAAAGCAGTTATTTATACCTTTGTGTATGTCTATAACCACATATATACCACACATTGTGGAAAGAAATTTAGTCTATGGGAGCTAACCAAAAAGGCAATGCGTGAAATGTTTCATTGCTCTGAAAGACTTTCACAGTAACGATATAGTGAAGAATGCACCGACCTGTCTCCCTGGGGGGGCATGGGTCGGGGCCCCTGGCCTCTGGGTCGATCCATTCGAGGGGGGAGTATGGGTCGGCCAGGAATCCTCTTATCCCGGCCTGGAAAACATCATAGTTCATAGTGAATACATGCATTAAAAAACACATTACTGCTCTTCCGACAGCCAAATAGTTGATACTAACCCTAACTTACAATGGGAAAAATGTCTTTGCCAATTCTTCTTGAGATTTCTAATAGAAATTAAGACATGTTGAATTGTAATAGAATGGGTTATCGTTTCTTTCCGTCACCTGTCTCCAAATCAGAGGGAGAAAAAGGAGTAGGTCATTGACAGGGACCTGAGTGACGTGTTTGATGGGACACACTGCACGTTGTATGTGATGCGACCAATGCCTTATTTTAAATATATTTGGTGTTTGTACAAGCCATTTCTTTAAAATAATGGCATTTCACAGACTAAACAATTATGCTCTGCAGATTAATTGATCTTGAAATAAGCCTTAGTTTTGGCCAAATGGGTTAACGGACATTAGCCGGTATCATCTCAAGAGAGATGTGGATTTATAGGCTCTGCCTCTGGGTAGACTCTAGATGCAGCTGAACATCCTTTTTCTCTTTGCTTGTAATGCAGTAGAGGATGTTATGGAGATTTTTAGGAAGACTCAACTTTCTCAGTTGAGTACATTAACCATCAACGCTGATAAAAAGGTGGCCAGTATTCCATTTAATCATTAGACATGATATGCATTGAGCAGAAACATTCCCCCTGAAGAAACGCTGCCACAGGGTTGATTATAGGTGTACGACTGAACCATATCGTCAATGTGTGGCCCCCAAAATGTCTTAACTGCACGGTAAAACTGATGCTGAATGGTATGACACAAATGGCATCATATCGGAGAAATAATTAGCCAGTATGGTTCCAGGTCTGCTGTGTGTTTGTGAAACAGTAAAATTATGTGTCAGCTAGCTTCTCACCTCTGTCTGGAGACATGGCCACTCTCTTGCTGAGGGGGGAGCCGGGCCTGTCTTTGTCTGCAGGCAGATACCTCTTTCTGTTGCCCTTATCTGCCTGCTGCTGCAGAGTGAGAGGACACATGGAGTCAGGCAATGAAAGGAATAACGGAAATGTAACGTTTTCAATCCAAATGTGCAAAACAATAGTAAAAGAAATCTGTAGAGTGTAAATGATGTTATTGAGGTTGGAAGATATTATATCTCCCAACCTCAATAACCTCATTTTTATTTGCAGAGTCTTGCTGGAGTGGACTAATTCCAAGAAAATGCCCCTGTAAAAATGTGAATAGCAGAAACAGTAACCTTATTGAGCAGGGTGAGTTTAATGTCTTTGTGGGATCCAGAACCTCCGTAGCTTCCTGGAGGTCCCATGATGCCTGGTGGGGGATGTACAGGGTGACCACCCCTGCTACCAGGTCCAGATCTGGGCATTGGGTTGCCTCCTCTGGGTGGGGCACCAGTGGGATTGATCTTCCTGCGGTCCTCTCTAAATGGTTCATCTTTCTTTGATGGTCTTTCTATGATCCAGGCAGAAAAAAAACATGCGCACCTGAGCAATGCGAATGATCCATTATGTTATTTCCAATTAGAGAGAAATGGAAAATCACAATTAAGTTTTAGTTTGCAATACCTTAATATATATGGACATGAAATATCGGTTTTAAGCCCACTTCTGCTGTGCCAAAATAAAATTTAATTGTGCAAAAGTAAAAAAAAAAATGTCTGATCAGTTGCCATTTTACAAACTGGATTTTCTTCTCTAAGAGAGACTGTTACCATCCACCTCTGCTTTACGTTTTTTTTATTTAATTTTGAGCTACGGTCAATTAAAGTCAAACTTCCTGCAGAGTTGCAATACACAAAAAATTAGGGCTGCAGCATCGATGAAATTGATAAAATTTGATTATTTAAAGCGCCAGCAACGAAATTAATTATCCATTCATTGTGTTGCACGATTATTACGTCAGAGTAAAAATGAAAAATAAAAGCGCCGAGCCGACGTAGACAAAAGAGCAGCCAGCAGTTGTTGTGAGTCACATGACGGAGGCAGAGACGTCTATTCGACTAGTCGTCCCAGGTGTGCGAGCATGGGGGCACACTACGGCCGATGGGGAGGTTGAAGAGAAACCGTAGTACGATTATCTTTTGGCACGAGAAATTGGATGTGTGGCGGGAGTGCATTACTAAAGCCCGAAATGAGTGACACGTGAGAGCCCTGAAAGTGTGTCAATGGCAAAAAATGCCAAGTCGACGTAACCTGGCATGGGAGCACCACGTTGTCCCGTTTTGAAGTAAGGAACATAAGGAGCCTCCAGCAGTTCTGCTGCTGCGGTTACTCGTCATCCAGCTGATCAAGATAGCGTTAGCTCGCTAATAACAGCAGTAAGTAAGACTAAGACACGTTTTTATTTATTCGCCTCTTTTGGACGAGTCATATTTCAATCTGTTTTCTTGTATTTCATGCTTTGTCCCATATTGGTTATTGTTGACATATATTTGTGTTGTACTAAAAAGTACAACACATCAACTACTGTATAACCCACAGTATGCGCTAATGCGGTCATATACGGTAGTTAGTGCGCATACTGTGGGTTATACAGTAGTTGATGTTATGCCTGTAAAGGGAGACATAATATAATGAATAAGCTTCAAATGAACATGGGGGTGTGTTTGAGTGTGTGCGTCTTGAGAGTGTAGTATAGAGAACAAGTTCTGACGTTAAAACAAATCCTG